>NW_021938999.1:11142585-11208674 GCF_001715985.3 Manacus vitellinus
CGAGGCGGCACCGTGAAGAGAGAGGAGCAGCTCCGCTCCAGCCGAGTGCCAGCGGCCTGGCTCCCGGTGCGCCGAGCGTGCTGGCATGCAGCAGTGATTAGCATACATTAACGAGCAATTAGCATCTGGTAATAATCATTCCTGTACCAGTGACACTCGGATTTGCAGTCCCCGACCTGTGAGCTGAGCCCGAGCTCACAGCGGTAAGCGATGGCACAGCCGGAGCCCAGGGATGCTCGGCAGAGCTGAGCGGTCCGGCTGCCGCGCGGTGCCGGCAGAGGCCGCGCTCAGTTAAATCCTGGCGCTCCGCCGCGCCGGGAGGAGCAGAGGAGGAAGGGAGGGAGAGAGATATAGGCTCCCGTTGAAATGAATCCTGGCATTCCTTAAAAATTTTCGTCTGTTTCAGGCAAAGTTTGATTTCTGTCCCACGACTGCAAGTAACCAGGCGCAGCCCAATGGAGCGGCACGCCAGCACTTCCCAAGTTTCCAGCAAAGGGGTTTAGGAAGGGGCAGCACCCGCTGACAGTTTTAGGCCCCCGCGCTCGCGCCGGAGGACGGTGAGAGCTTGGACAGCTGTGGGCAAAGAGCAGGGGTACGAGGGGAGCCGTCTCCGTGCAGTCAGGCTGCTGGGGCGCTGCCCTCGGAGGGCAGTGGGGTGGTACACGTTGCATGGGTATGCTTAGACACAGGCAGCATAGGCAGTGTGGACCCCAAATACTCACACTTGCCTCTTTCTTAGGGAAGTGGGTCCAAGCGTGCATGCAAAGCACAGCTAAAATTGCTGACGATTTGGTTCCACCGAGTGTGCTCTGTCCAGTGCTGGTGGAGGTGCCCACGAATGCTCTGCTGCATGTCGTGCTCCTGCTGCAGCTGCTGCACGTGACTGGACTGCTCATATGCGGCCTTCAGGGAATAACTGAACTTGTTCCAGCCTCAAGCACCAGGAGGAGTGGTGGTTTCTTCAGTGCTCAGTTCTGTTTTCTTCAGGCTGAGGCTAGCTGAGCCCCAGGGCTTGGTACAGCATGCCTCTCTTCCCTGTCCTCTAAGCAGCCATGGAGCATGGAGGTGGAGACAATACAAGCCAGACACAGAAGGCAGGAGGAGGCCTGAAGTGGCCCAAGACAATTTAGGAATGGAGGTCAGAGGGAGGGTTGGGCAAGAAGTTCTGAGAGATCTAAAAGAGAGGAGGTAGTGGGGAAGGGATTTGGCCTAAATAGGAGGTTTAGGGATAGTGGGCCTGTACATGTGCACACATCCAACAAAGATGAACCCAGGAACTGGTATGGCAGGAGGAAGAGATATGGACTTGGGAAGGAGCCAGGAGAGAAGAAATAAGTTGCTTGTAGAAGAAATGGGCCAACGGAGCTGAGGAGGACAAAATACTGAGATTGGAGAAGAAGCTGGAGAACAAGGCTCAGACCCTAGGGATAGGTAAATGTGGGAGCCAGTCTGGGCAAGAAAAGGAATAGCCAGAAGCAAGGGAAGAAACTAGGATTCTGCTGACAAGCTGTGTAAAACATTGTGAGAAAGAAGACCTGTGTCAAGATTTTGGTTGTTCTAGTATGTCCTCTCTGGCGTCTGGCAACAAAAGAGCACAGATTTCACATGGACTCTAGGTGATACCCATGAGTCCTTCAATTTACTGCATTGAAAATGGGGAAGTGGTACTAGATGTCTGTTTTTTGGGGCATCTGAATCACTCTGATTGCATCCCTCTCTAGAGCTTTGAATCCTCTAGTCTTAATTTTTGGTATGGCAGTTTCTTGGGAATACTTGAAGACAGTCTCTGAAGGTATTTTTATGGTTCTTACCACAGTTATATGTGTGCTTCATAGCATTAGAAAATACAATGTCTCTATGAGATAGAAAGTTGGCATATTCTGGACAGAAGAGTTAAAAGGCAGCTGAGACCTCATTTCTCAGAGCAGAGCTCCCATGGATTTTGGTTGCAGCAGTTCTGAAAATGAGGCCTTAGAAGGTGATGTGCTGCTCATACTGAGGTGGTGCTCATCCATAAAAAGTTTAAGCATCTTGCCTGGCACCACAGAAGAATTCTGTGGCAGAAGCAGGGATAGTCCCCAGCTCTTCAGGACAGCTTTCATTGTCGTAATCCTCAGATTATCCTTTTTCTCCAACAACCCTGTTGTACCTCCACTGTTTTTCTCCCTGAGAATCAACTGGGTCCCAGCCATGTGGCTGTCACCTAGTCTCATCTAAAAACATCTGAGTCTTAAGCTAGGATTTTCACCAAAAGCTTCTTCAACAGGTGAAACAGGATTCTCATCATCCTGATCTCTCTGGACAGCAGCTGTTGTCTCCTGCACTTGATAAGGCAGGATCCTGTTTACCAATTAACATATGAGCGTGCAGTGCAAAACAAAGAGGATGTAAATCAAGTGGCAGAGACAGCTCTTTTTTTGGCACATCCTCTTCAGTACTGAATTCTCCAACGATTGTTTTTAAAAACTTTTTTTTGGTGTGTGTGTGTGGTTAAAAATAGACAAGTTCAAAGAGAATTTATATAACCTTTAAAAATACAGTTCTGTACCAAATTGGCAGGGACCATACTGCTGATCATTTTTTTCTGACCATAGAGGTGCTAAGTTTTTGTATATATATATATATATATATATAAAATTACACAAAACACAAAATAAAAGCTTGTTATTTGGTTGATGTTTGTAATCACAACATTTCTGTTTGGAACTTGTCAGTTATTTACAGTGGTGGAGCAGTGGTTGAGAACTGCTTAAATATTTTGTTTGCAGGGAGAGGCTGTGTGTTGTGCCGAGAAACCCTTGGATACAGTGGGTAAGAAGAACAGATGAATTCAGTTGCTGGGCTGTGGGCAATATCTAGCAAGAAATGCACATCTGGGGATTCATTGATATTCACATGGTGGGAAATTAAGAGCAAGACGGAGGAGGGAAGAAGTGAATGTATGGTTGGAGAAGAGTTTTCAAGAAGGAAGACTTACACGAAAAAGAAAGAAGCCTGTGAGAAGGGAATGGGGTAGTAGGAAGTTATGTGTTAATGAATAAATAACAGTAAAGGTGTCTGATAGTGAATGATAAGTTTTGGTGACAGTTGAGGGAACTGGAAAAAACTGTAGGGCACATGAGAACAAGCTCACACAGACAAAGGCAAACTTCCATGGGAGGGAGATGCCTCTACTCAGACACATGGCTTTCTCTTGCCAACCCCTCTGAGCACTTTCTCCCATACAACCCTCTTAAAATGCAGCTCTGCCTCAGAGGCTTTTTTTCTTTTCCTAGTAGACAGAGGGATCTAGGCTGTCAGGAGGTTTTTCATGTCTATAGCTGTGTGAAGGGTACATGAACTGCTCCACCTCTCCGGGACTTTCCTCCCAGCTTCCTGTGGTGTCACTCACTGGTTACCATGTTCACCCAATGCCTATCAACAACTGGTAATTTCACTCTGAGCCCACTTAAATAGCTACATATAACTCCTATAACCTTTTAACAAGGCAGATATGGATATGTACAAATAACAGACTCATTTAATTTGGGCTAGCCTAGACCATGGGTCTCAAAGAGGAGGAAGGCAAGTCATAGTAGACTTAAGGCTGCTCCAGCTTGTATCCCAGGGTATGTGGAGCATCCAAAACAGAAGCTAAAAAAGCAAAAGTTTTCTGCTCTGCTCCCTGCTTTCCAGCATTCAGTGTGAGCTGAAGCTCGGACAACACTAAAGGCCAAGCAGGATTTTTTGTGCCATTTCACTGGTGATTGAGATAACCTATGCATATTTTGGGCTTGATTAACAGCCTAAGTGCTGGTAGGCAGCATCTTAAGGCATCCGTGAGTCCAGATGAATTTTTCCCTTGTCTTGTCCGGAGCTGACTGCAAAGAGTGGCTGGTATGCTTGCCCAGAGCAGGGTGATTGCATTTAAGCAGCTCCAATGTGCAGCTCCAGTGTGCAGCCCAGTATGCAGCCTTGTCGCCGTGGTAACCCACAGCTTCACCACTGGTGAGCACTTGCTGTCTATCAAAAAGCATTAATTTTACATTATGTCTTTTTTTATTATAGTTTCTGCACATTTTGGCTTTCTTTATTCCCGGGATTCAGCTGCACTGGTGAAATGTTCCTTCTTGGGGAGTAGGAAAGGGCATTTCTTTCTATTTCTGTAGTGTTAACAACCATGGGAGAGGCACAGCAAAGGGCT
Organism: Manacus vitellinus; assembly: GCF_001715985.3. Classification (NCBI taxonomy): domain Eukaryota; kingdom Metazoa; phylum Chordata; class Aves; order Passeriformes; family Pipridae; genus Manacus; species Manacus vitellinus. The sequence continues at coordinate 11,146,769 of NW_021938999.1, forward strand.
GGCTAGAATTGCTGTTACCAGTGTCACTGAAACTGCTGCTGTTTCAGCCAGAAATGGTCCAATTTAGGCCTACTTTAGAAATGAGGAAGTGAGCAACTTAGAAGATTTGCCCCATTTCTCTTGAATTTAGTCCTACTGTTGTTGGTGATAGCGGAGGGGGAGTCCCATAGGGCATCCATAAAGCAGAGCAGAGCTTAGGAAAGCACAGTGTGGTCATGCTGGAGCCACATCTCCAGCAGGCTGCGGGACTCGATATCCCAAAGCACTGTGGAATGGGGTGCAATTATCAGAAAAAAAGTCATGCATTCCAAAGTCTACCCTGAACCAAGGTGCTTGGCTGCAAATGACAGAAGTCCACTTCAGTAGACAGAGTGGGGGCAGGTGGGAGAGTGACGGTCAAGGACCAGTGGCTGCCATGGGAGGAAGAGGATGTGAGGAAGGTGAGAAGTACCTGGGTTGTATGTGGAGGCAAAGACTAAAAGGAAGATCCCACTAGCCTTTAAAAGAAAGAAAAGCACAGGAGAGGGATTAAGTAGGAGGGTTCCCAGTGACAGCAGAAGACTGGACTTCATAACCCAGGGTAGGTTCACCTGCAAAAAAGCGGGATGAACAGTGGCTGTTGAAGGGGAAAGCAGGTGGGATGAACCTTATGAAGTAAGTACAGGGAAAATGGAAACACAGTTATTAAGATCCATGGCAAGGAAGAAGAGATCTTAATGCACCATGACACGACCTAGCTAAGACCTGCTTCAGCATCCTTCCCTCAGCCTCTCTAACTTGTTGCAGAATGACTCTGAAACACACTGTCTAAAATAAAACATTTTATAGGCCACTTGGGAGCTAAACTTTGCAGTCCACCAAGAAATGCTTCCTCTTGAGGTCCGCTAAGCTCTCACAATGCCAAGGGCATTCTGCATGGCCCAGTGCAGCTCCTGGGCCTTCTCTGAGTGAGTCATCTTACCCCCAGCAGCAGCCACCCAGTGCAGGGCTCTGCCTCACTAGCATAGCCTGCTTGTCAGTGCTGCTAATTAACCCAGGCAGAGCTTTCAGGTGACTTGCTGTGTTGTGCCATTCAGAGACACCACCAGAGGCTCCTGAAATGATGGAAATCTTGCCTTTCTTGCTGCGACAGCTGTTTGCCAGAGGGTCAGTAGATTTAATACAAAAGGTGCTGCAGACCATATACTGTACATCTTCAAAGATAGCCATACAGTTAAGGCTGGTGTCTAGACATGTGTTTCATATAATAAAAGTGTAGTTAAGTTATGTCTGCTAGACTGAATTCATATGGAGAAGGACTTGTATTTCTCTGGACCAGCCCAGTCTAAGATAAGTACATAAACTCTTCTGCCAACAAGATGCATTTCAGTTTTTCTTTCTGGATTCCAAAGCATCGTGTAGGTGGCTGTAGCTTTACTACCATGAACATTGAGTCATTTGAATAAGGATTATATGATGCTAAACATAACTTTGATGAGGCTCTCAAAAATTGTACCTGTCAGTGGTGAAGTCCCCCTCTTTCCCCTTAACAAGGTAAAATTACTGCAGTCAGAACATGACTTACAATGTTTTCAGGTAATTTTTTTTCACAGTGGAGAATGACTAAAATTATTTTACCTCACACTGGCTAAAAAATTATGCGTTAAATAGATTAACATTTAAATATTTAAATATATATTGCATTTATTTCCAAATATTTCTTCCTGAGTGGTTAAGCAACAGACCAGTGAGGATGTAGCAAGAGGACCTTCTGATCTCCAGTAAGTCAGAAGCTGGCCATTACTTTACCCTAGCGACAAGCCAATTAGGATGCTGCACAGTGTTTCTGCTTGCTTCTAATTTTAGAACTGTACAGCGGGGAGGCAAAAGTAGGTGATATTAACTCCTCTGGCATTGATCTGCTAGAATCATAGTCCTCCTGCAATCTAATATATTTTCATGTAAAGCAGGAAAATTACCACTCCTCTAGTGTAGATACTGGGGACTATGCAGACCTTTCTAACACACAGGGCCTGATCAATACTTGGATAGAAGAATCTGCAAGGGAGGCTTGGGAGCTGCAGTGTGTGATTTTGATGCTGCGCAAGATGATATTCCAGCATAAAGTGAGCATTACACAACACAGCACAACTAAGTCTGCTGTTTCCAGGAGAATTTTTGGTAAAATGTTTAAATGCATCTAAGTGACCCACCAGTAAATCAGCATCTTGACCTGGAGCAGACTGTAGAAGGCGATTAAATGGAGAAAGTATGGAATTTCTCTCTTTGAGAGAATCTCTGTGGCATAATGCAGTGCCATTCAGGGATATCACAGCTACCCCCAACAGTATGGTCACATTAGCAAGATGCTAATGTGATTAATTAGCCTTGATGACAAGCAGGTTATACTAACCTGGGCACAGCTTAAGTACTTAAATGCTTTAGTCTCCAGAGTGCTTGCAGCTCACTTAGGTTAATATAATCTAGTGACTTAATAAGCATATAACCTATTTCACTGTTCAAGCCATTAATAACAGTATTGAGTAACACCAAACCCAAGGCAGACTCCTGTGGAACTGCTAAAGATACACACATTCAATATATCAGTGAGCTATGAGTAGCTGCTCTTTTAGTGTTCCTTGCCATCTACTTATGCATTCACCTTCCAGGAGCTTCACCTAAACAAGCTTTTCTCTTCTGGATATGAAAATATTACTTAAGAGGGCATTAAAAGCCTTAAAAGAGTCAAGAAATAGGGTACCTGCATGTTCATCTTTATCTACTAAGGCAAGTTATCCTGTAATAGAGCAGAATAAATTAAATTTTACAAGATCTTTCTTTGATAAATCCATATTAGGTGTTACTCATCTCGGCTTTATCTTCCATGTATTCATAAAAAACATTTTTCATTTCCATAGTACTCTAGGAATTAAAGCTTACTGATCTGTAACTTCTTCAGTTGTATGCTGCACATTCATACTCCTCCGTCATCCCTTTCTAAACACAGACACTGTATTTGTCTTTTATAATCTTCCTAATACTCTAAACTTGTCATCCCCCATGTACACCATGATATTGTCTCAGCTTCTTGTCTTGTAAGATTTGCAATTCCCTCAGTAATTTGCATGGTCTTCCCTAATCAGCAAACCTATCTTTGTGGTCTTAAACCTATTCCAATTCCACACGTGGAGTTTTACCTCTTTATAATGAAGATAATGGCATTAACCATATGATCAAATTTAACACCCACGAGGAAGCAAAAAACAATCCCACCAAATTTCAGTCCTCATGTCATCCATTATAAATTTTCTCTTTCCACTGAGAAATAAAAGAACACTTCATGTAGTCTTTTGGTCCTTCTCCTGATGCTAACAAACTTCTGGAATGTCTCCTTGTTTTTAGCCCCAGGCAGTCATTTGAATAAAAGTTTACTTCACATGTACTGCTGAAATAATCTTTGCCCCCAAAAATGTCTCTAAACTAATTTTTCATCTTAATGGTGGTACCAAGGTAAACAGCTGTTAAGTAGAGCCAACACTTTAATAGCTCTGGAAAAAAGTATCAAGATTTTCACAGTGAGAAAAAGACAATATTACACACTCTGCATAAAATAAGTGTGTGTACAATGATGGGCAAAATAGATGGAGATGGCCACTGACAAGAAGAGGCTAATGAAACCAAAGAGCTGTAAACATTAGGAGTTTACACAGTATATGCTTTATCCAACATAGTTCTGGCCAGTTAGATGGCAATAGAGGGGAGGGGGGATAGCATTCTGATTCTGTTGAAAAAACGTGATAATGCCTTTTTGTAGTATCTTGTCCAAAATTTTCTAAATTACTTGGATGGGCTCATTAGAATGTGTACTGAAAACCTTTTGAAAGACAATGAAAATAATCAAAACCAACACTGGATCAATATTTAGCCAAATACCCAGTGGATCATTGTTAGATACGATTTTAATTAGTAGCTTCATTATCTGAAGGAGGCAATAAACATTACATTAATGAAACTTACAGGAGAGGCTAACTCATTATAATCACAACTAATAGCAGAAAAATTTAAGGGGAAATTATGTGAATGAAAATGTCAGAAGTCATCATCTGGGGAAAACCACAAGTTAATACAACTGGTAAAAATAACAGTCTCCATAACAGAGGAGAAAACTGTGGAGAGCAGTGTATTAGAAGAAAGGCACTTATTTATACCAAATAGAGTTGTGAGAATAATTGATTTTTCTGTTTGGTGGCCAAACTGAAAATAAATTAGGGAAAACTAATACCCAGTCAGATACATTACTCGCTTTTCACACATTTTTACCATTTATTAACACTAAACATAGATCAATTTTAGAATGAAACAGTATTAGATAACAAAACCAAGATCATTTAATTTTGAGAATATTGCAACAGAGCACTTCTGGTTTGTTTTTTTTCCCTTGATACTATTACTCAAAATGAATTTCTCAACATGTGAATTGATTTTTGATTCATAACGTGTCTTTTTGAGAAATTACTACAATAGACTCATTTGCAAAACACAGGTTGTAACAATTCACCCAGAATGCCCTGCCTCCACACCAAAAACTTGGTCTTTATGATATGTGTTTAGGAAAACATCTCGCAGTTTGGAAGCCCCCCTTGTCAAACTACAAATCCCATTTGGTCTTGTGAAAGATCTGTAGAAGTCATCACGGGCTGGAGCCCCCTCATGACAGCACTGCCTTGGTCCTTGCCAGACACCAGAGATGGTGAAGGTGGGAGGATGTGGTCAAGGGCCATCAGCATCATGCAGCTCTTCTCTGCTGTACCATGAAGATTTTTAGCACATGGCCAAGGAGGATGCCTCTCTGCAGAAGCCCACGGTGGGCAGAGGCCAGAGGTGGTGCTGGCTTTCAGGCCCAAGCACCTCTGTCCCTCCCTTGCCACAGGAGATGCCATCCCCAAGGAGATGTAAAGGGTTGGTGTGCCTTGGCTGGGGAGACCCAGAAGAGAAAGGCTGCCTTCAGGCTTTGGCTGTGTCAAATGTTACAGCTCATAAATAAAAACAATTCTGAGTAAAAAAATAATGTGGTTGTTTCCTTTGTAGTGCTCCTTACTGTGCCTGCCCTGAGGGGCCCCAGAGCTAAGGACATAACTTGTCAGAAGGTAAATGTGGGTCTTGAAATCAAGATGCTACACTGGAATGTTAGGTCTGTTTTGCAGATTTACTTGTCCAGAAAACTGTCTAGGGACAGCCTGTGACAAGACTGCAAAGAAGATTTAGAATATCATAGAATGGTAACTATCTGTCTACATTCAGCTCCCAGGTATTAGATTTTGTTCTACCTTTGTCTAATAAATGTGAGAACTGCAATGTATCAGATGATATCTTCTCACGTAAAGACCTTGATCAAGTTACTTCTTGCTCTTTGAAAAAGATAAGCTGCCAGAGATGCCAAAGATACAGATCACTGTAATATGCACTTCCCAGATGTTGGATTACTCGCCTGTCTCACTTTTGAACCTTTGCCAATTTATAAATAGTACTTTGACTTTTGAAGTGGAAGAAACATCTAGGCTGGCTCACAGCATCATTAACTAGGAAATACAGAATGAATGACAGAAAGCATGAAGCATCTGGCCTGGGACCAACTGAGCTTTTTGGTAATGTGGTGGATGCTTCAGGACCTGCTCAGGCCCAGGACTCCATTTCAGCAAGGCTAAAATGTTCTTCCTTCCCAGTCCAGCCCTGCAGCAGGAGTCTGATCATCAGTGCTTTTGTTCCACTGATTGACCTATCATGACCTATGCATATTTTCAGTCCTGTTTATCCTAATGCATTGCCCCAGTGTTCACAGGCACAACTGGAATCTCTGTACACAGGTAGGTTAACTTTGGTCTGTCTCTGTTAAAACAAGTCATGTAAAACCTCATCTCTGTCAAAAGCAGCCACAATCTTGTCATTGGCTGGCTGCAATAGGGTTGGTTTGTTTGTTTGTTTGTTCTTGGTTTAGTTGGTTCCTCCCCCCCCCACCAATATGTACTCAGTTTATAGAGCAGTCCAGAAATTTCATCATGATTTACTATTCTGCTACTGTGTGAATTCTTGCAGATTTTATTAAAAAAAAAAAAAAAAAAGAAGACCCATACTGGGCCAAGCACTTATCACTGCAGAACTTTTCAGAGATACCTTCTATTAAACATTCTGCTTAAGAAATACTCCATAAAACATAACCGTTAATTTTTAATCCGCTTAGTACTTACAATATCGATACTGGACAGTGTTAATTTTTAAATCAAAACATCACACAATAGGAGGTCAAATGCTGTCTGGAATTCTCACTCTGACACACTAATCTGACAAAGCCCCATTTCCCATTCCTTTGCTAGGAATCACTGTAACATTGACTGACCCACGATTTGCTGGCCATCCATTTAGCATGATTAAAAAATGTCACAGCAGTTTTAAACAGCGTTTCCACTTTTCCAGGGTCTATAAAGTTTGCAGTGTTTGCTGCTTTAAGTATGTGCTCAGTAATCTCGAGAATGTTGGGAAAGCTTTGCAACAAGTATAATTAAATTCCAACTACTCTATAAAAGAGACAGACTTGGAATTAAAGTTCTCACTACAAAATCACTACCAATTATTTGTAGACAGCCTCTTTTGTACACAACTCGCTTAGATTTTTGTCTCCTTCAGTCTGCTCCCAGGAATGCTGGATGCATGACAAGGAGAGAGGAACTGTGAAGTCCTACAGTAGGATCTCCTTCTGACTTTACTACATTCTCTGTTTATGCTTGGTGTTGCACAGTTGTGGATGCAGAGTGCAATCCACCACCACCAAGGTCAATGTTGGTGATAGGATTGATTTTTATGCCCGGGGTAAAAAAAGTGAAAATGTTGAAATCACAGAATAGTTCAGTTCATAAATGCTGATATGACCTTTTTGAACTGCCTCATTTACACAAAATGAATTAAGAAAAATAGTAAACATGTAGTATAAACATCTAAGTATATCAGCAGCAAAGATAATTGTAAGGAATTAAGCATAAGGAAGATTCCTTCTCAGCCTTGAATTTTTATGATTTTTTTCTTTCAAATGTAATTGAAATTGATGACATCTTTCAACACGTTTCAGCATAACTGCATTTGTAGAGAAAACAGCTTCTAACTTTTTATTCTTTTGCTGTATGTCTCAGTCTGAGGAGACTGGAATGTTTGCTAAAGAGGATGAGTTATGAGATAGACCGAAATCCTCTCTCTCAGCAATTGTAAATTCAAAATTAAGGGGCTTTAATCGGGGAAGTGTGGAAAAAAACCAGAAGAAATAACAACCCTTTATTAAAAGATATATATATGTTGGCAAAAACAGTAACAGAACACACAAAAAACCCTAGACAGTAGTCCTAGAAAAAAAAAGGGTCTGACTGAACACTTCTCTGTCCTTCAGCGCAGTCCTCACCATGCCCTGCAGGGGGCGCTGTTGGGTCGCTGAAGGTGCAGGGTCTGCAGTTCCTGTCGTGGCCAGCAGGGGGCGCTGTTGGGCTCTGGCGGTCCCCACACGGGGAGAGGGGCCTGAGGGGTCGGTCGCGGGTCGCGGGAGGAGCCGAAAAGAAGATGGGGGACCCTTCCCTCAGTGGAAGGAAGGGGAAAGGAAAGCAGTTCATCCCCAACAGGACTCACTGTTGTTGTCAGCTGATGGCGCCCCAAAAGCTCCTCCTTTTCTCCCGGCGAGCACAGAGACTCTGCGATGAAAGCACAGCAGGTCCGGGCTGGAGACAAAAGATAGCTCGCAGGCAAGTTGAGGCCAGCAGCCAGGGCTGACCAGGACGGGAAGCCAGACCAACAGGCTTCCAGGCCTTCTCTCCAAATGCCCCGAACACAGACCCTGTCTCTGTCCTTGAAAGAGAACCCAGCAGTCTGAATCTCTCCCCTCTGAACAGAGCCAGCTCCCCCCCTCCCAAAACTCCTCCCCTCTCCCACCAGCCTCTCTGATGGTCCGTTAGTCAGGAATTCGGCCAGATCTTTTCTAAAGCTAATTGGCTCCCTTCCCCCCACTCACTTCGTTTTTCTTAGAGTGGAGTAGGGGAAGAAAAATTCTCCTGAATTTCTAACCTATAACACTGTACGTTCTACAAAATTGTAAACATATTATGTTGTTGTTAAAAGGAAGAGACATGTCAGTGTCTGGTTCCCAATGTTCTCTGCAGAAGTTTAAATCCAACCATTTGCCCACTTCTCCTGTAAGAGTTTTTTTAAAAAGGTTGTTTACTAACCTGTCAGCTACAAATCCTTTGCAAGCCACATAAGCTACATAAAATATTGAATAAGGTGTGCCTTCCTTTCTCATGAGACATCTATGAATAAATTATTTTGCTTAAATTGGATGAAGATGTTTATCTAATGCATCCTGGCACCCCTGAGTTGGTTCAAAGGGCAGCAATGCTGAGCGCTGCCTGCTCTCAGCCCTGGCCCCACCCTGGGGGCTGATGACCTGCCTGGCAGCAGCAGTTCACCCTCCAGAGCTGCCAGCCACAGAGGGCCATTGCTGCAGGCAGACTCTCAGACCTGTCACAAAGATGCAGCCACCTTCATAAGCAGCTATAGATGTTTTGTTGCCCTAGGTAACACCTCGTCCCTTCCATGTGGCAAACCTGACCCAGGTGACAGCTTCACTGGGCTGCTGGTCCCTTTTCTGTGTTCAGTGGTGTGCACTGCAGGGGAGCCAGACCTTGACCTGCTACTTTGGGGGTTGGTTTTGTTTGTTTGCTTGCTTGCTTGCTTTTTTGAGGTTTTTTTGTTGGTTGTTTTGTTTTTGTTTCTTATTTGGGAGGGTTTCTTGGTTTTTTTAGGTTGGTATCCTTCCCAGTACATTTGCTTTTCCTTATTCTAGGGTATTTTCATTCTTCTACAGGACTGTGCTTTCTGTATCCTTTTCCTGCTGGAAAACTTCCAGCCATCTGAGTGCTCAGCAAAATCATTTCCTGAAGAGTGGGTGTCCCCACCTCGGGACACAGTTGGTCTCAAATGCGCACCTCGGTGGCTTTACACTCTGATGCATAGTGGCACATCCTATGCTGCCTCTGTGGCAGCTAGTAAGTGACAGTGGCACTATCCTGGGAAAGAGCAGCTGGGAAGCTGGGGGAGGACAGGGAGGCTGCAGGCTCCTCATAATAAGCAGAACCTGAGCTATCCCTTAGGTCTGCAGGAGAAGGAGTAAGCTGTGCCTCTGAACCTGCCACCATTCAGTAATTACATATCACATTTTCTTTGCCACCTGGAGAACTGGCTGATTCCCTTCTCACTCTCACACATTCCTCTGCTGGTTCTCGAATTGCTGCATGCTGGAGAATCCATACTTGCTGCTGCCTGCCCAGGGTGAATGAAGCACACTCCTGAGATGGTTTTCTCAGTAGTCCTGCAGCAAAGCAGCCACCATGTTCCAAGCAGAGCCCCACATAGAGCCACAGGCTTTTCCAGCTTGCAGACCCATAAACATTTCCCAAGGAAGGTACAGAGCTGGTGTAGCAAGTTTTGGTACACCAACAATAGACTCACTTTTCTCTGTCACTGAGGCAGACACCTCAGAAGCAGTTCATGGTCTGGTGGTTATCAGCAGACCACTATCCAACCTGATCAGGTTGTGACTTACCTAGCATTTACCTTTCAGGAGAAAGCAGAAACCCTGAACCTCCACTGGTGGATCCCAAAAACATCCTGTTTATGCCTCCTAAGACACAGCTGCTACATCAAATGCGGGCCATTTGTCTTACCCAAAACCCCAAATGTGGGATGTTGGTGGCTCGTGACTGCAGAGGTCTGTGGCTCCAGGACTGAGCAGCTCACATGCTGTCAGCTCCAGGACCATGACACAGGCACACAGGATAGGAAAAGGCCTGGAAAAAGAAGTTATTTACCAGACTTAATGCTGACCACAGAAATTGCATTTAGGAGCAAGCTGAGTTGCCTTTCTACATAAATGAATCCTTGAATCCAAGAAAAATTTATATGAGCAAAAACTTTTCTTCCCACAATTGGGGGCTTTTTTTAATCTGTTTTTTTTTTCTATTGTCCAGAGAAGAGGAGCAAGGAAGATCACACAGAAATCTGCCTGCAGAGAGATTATCTTCAAGTCTTTTTGTCAACTGCATCTTTTACATGGACAGTGTATGGCATTATCTGGCCCTCAAGCAGAGGTTTAAATGCTTCCTACAGTAATTCAGTGGATAGATGGTCTTTTCTCAGTGTGAAGTATGTCCCTGTTCCTTGAATGATATGATGTTTAAGTATTTCATCTTGTCTGAAAAGGTTACTGAACCTCTTCTAGTTACTCCTTACTTTTGTTTTGTGCAGTGTGACTCCTGAAACAAAATTGTTACGTATTTTTTGTCTTATTTTTAATACATAACTATTTTTAATACATAACTATATCAAAGCAAGGTAAAACCCTAACAACTTCTCCTTTGTAAGAGTCCAAAAGAAGCAAAAATCCCTGCTGCAACTGTTCAAAGATAGACAAGTCATCAAAAAAAAGGAGACTGTTCTTAGTTCCTACATATCACATGAAAGCAAAACATAATAATATTTGCTAGTCAGAAGTAATTTAAGTGCACAGCAAGTCTAGACTGAAAAAGCCTTTTTTTTTCCTAAGAAGCTCCTCATTTCTTTCTGTTTGGAAAGAAGACAATGCCAGAATGACTTGGACATTAGAGTAGGTTCTCAATGCTACTCTGGTACAACTCCAGCACAGTCACAGTGACTGCCCTGAACTTTGAAGCATTATGAAACTCAGCTGTAAGTTTTAAGACTCATTGATACAAAAGCAGGGAGCAGCTCCCAGGCAGGAGATTAGCTCATCCTCTGCAGCCATCTTAAATCTGCATCCCTGGGTGAATTTTCTCTGCTTTCCAGAATCCTCATGCATGGGAAATTGAAGTACCTCTGTTTCAGTGGCTGTCTAGATGCCTCCCTGAAACTTCTGCAAACATTATCTGTCTGTGAGGGGGCAGGTAAACTGAGATGATTGTGGGGTGGTTATCACCTCCCCAGAAGTTGTAGTCCCTCAGGACAGGGGGATAGGAGCTGCCATCTACCACTAGTAATGACCTCTCCTTGCTGAAGGACTTGCTCATTCAGTCTTAGTGCCTACTTTTCATAATCTTTACACACTACTGTATCATTGAACAGGCTTTGTTTAGTCCAATAATTATAAGTCTCATAAATACTACTGAAAGTGAAAAAGAGACACCTTTCCACAGGCTGGATCAGTCTCTAAACATTCCACCTTTTTTCATGACAAATCTACACACAAGGGTTAGCATTTTAATTTTGCATCTAAACCATCTGAGCATTTGATTTCTTATCTATTCTTGTTACATGCCTTAACATCAGAGAGAAAAAATAAATATGTGGTATCTCTTTTCCATGGATGCCATAAAATTTCATATCTGTCCTGACAAATAAGAAATAGTATCATCCCAAGGTAAAACTGAATAAAAACCTTGAGGGCACTAAAATATGAAAGATGAAGGGTAATGTCATCCCATCTGATTTGTAGGACTAGCAGCATTAACTGCATTATGCCAACAAAAGAAACAGGAATCCTCCATAAAGCCATTATCCTAGGATCACTTCCAGAGATCTTTGAAAGCCCCACTCAGAGAATTATACACTCTAATAATGTAGTAGTTGAATATACTTGAGACAGACAAAGCATTAAGTCCAGATAACAATTTCTTATGGGAGCTGGAACAACCTTCAACACACATCTGTAAAATAAAAAAGAGAACTTGTACTTGTATCTTTGCTTTTAAAGGAATATTAATACTATTTACACAATATCACTTATTTAATTTAGTACTACATTTAATTTTACAAATTGAAGTTATAAATAATCTACATCACATATGAATTATGGGAAACATCTCTATAGATGGGATTTGGGGATGCACACGCAGAAGAAAAACAAGTGAGAGTATTTGGCAGTCATTACACACTGCTATGCGTAATGCAGATTCCTCAGTTAATGAAGGATATTAATTAATTACAAATGGTTCACATAAAGATCAGAACAGCAGTGAAAGTAGAAGACATGCTTTAGCCTGGAAGGTCCCAACATCCCAAATCTATGTGATTAGCAACGATGAGGCTACAGGAGGGCTTGATCAATCCACACTTATATTCACAAGAGAAACTCAGTAATAGATGCCTTCTTACTATCAGACAAATGGAGATGATGATTCACTGGCAAGAACTTGAACTCAAATTAATTCCAGCTACAGATCGGCTAAAGCAGTGGCAGGATTTGAGAGCTGCTGTTGTGATTCCTGCAAGCAGGAACCCTGCAGGTAATGAATAGAAGTCTTTCTAGACAAATGTTTTTGCAAATGCAGTTCATTTAAGGGGATCTTCTGGCTTGAACTATGTGGGTCAGGTAACTCTCATCCTGTTTTGTAGTGGCTTGGAATTCACATATTCTTGCCCAAAGAATTAAGCCACTTTCAAAGACATTTTAATTTGCAATGCCCACTTTATATGGGGTTGAACATCTGAAATGATATTGTTATATTTATGCGTATTAAATAATCTTCAGGACCACAGTGTCATGGCTTGCCCTCATATGCCTCACTGGTATCCCCCTGCCAGTGGCACTTCTCTCCTTGTAGCACATGCTGCTTGAGGCTCCCAAACCCAAACTTTCCAGATGGGGAGCAAAACATCCCATTTTCTGAATTTCCAGACCTGCTCCCCTTCAGTGAGTGCCTGCAAGCTACACTCTCCCTCGATTCGTCGCCTCTGAAGCAACACGTGCACAGCTTTGTCAGGTTCACCTCAGCTTCAGAAGCTCAGCAAATTTACTTATGAAACAAGCTATGTGGAAAAGAGAAGGTTAAATTTCTGATTACAAATCAAGTTCTGAGAGGGAAACAATAAACAACAAAAGCAACTTCCAGTGTACTTGTCATTGTGAGATTTCTCTGGGGCATAGAAGCTGAGGAAACAAATCAGCAGTGCTCTGCTCCATCAGTGTTATCTTAAGGAATCAGCATCTCTCTTGCATTTCTGTCCCCCCTCTGACAGTGACAGTTGTTGGGTTGCCTCTTGAGTGCAAATGAAGTACCAAATAATTTCCTGGGGACTTCAGTTCCCCTTCCTCCTTATCTTCTAATTTAGGGGAACTTAACCGTGTCACAGCTTTGATTAGCTCTTCTCTGTGAGAATGCAAACGTTGTCAGGCTCGTCTGGGACCAGGATGTGCTCTCTCTGTAGAGCCTCTATGCAACGTTGACTTCTTATCTGTGCTTTACCTTCTCAGGCAGTTGAATGTGCAATGGATATATTTTCCTTTCTTTTAAAAGATCTTATAAATCACAGCTTATATAAAAAAATATTAATTGTGCAATGCCCTGGATGGGCTGGCAGGATGTGATGCTTCACTGGCTTTTTGCAAAAATAACACCTAACATATCCATTGTAGGGGTAACCAAGTCACCATTTGCAACACCTTCTCCCCATGTCTCTGCCCTTCTTTGTCACTGTTCACCATTTTTAGAGAGTTTTACCACCATAGGTGATCTCTGCAAAATATCTCCACATGGTGCTAGGGCAGGCTTTGGTACATATCCCAAAGCTCTATTCAGGCCTCAGCCTAGTTTCCATACCTGGCTGTTGTGGACTTTTTAACATCACCTGGAGAATACAGTTACACCTCCCACTGCCATCTCAGAAGGGTCTCCCAAGGGTCTTGCCTATGTTTGCCCCCACGTTTCTGATACCATAGGGTATCTTACAACCTATTTGTAGGAAACCAAATATAGACCCCTTAATGCTTATTGCTGCAAAAGAAAACAAAGTAGATATCTCTTTCTGAAGATACGTGGAAATCAAGGCACCTTTCTAAAGAAACTGAGGCTGACTAACATCAGCCCCCCAGAAACTTTATTGCTGTAGACTTGTATTCTGAAGACGTTATGAATACTTTCAGTGACTTCTATATGTGAGCAGACAAGTGTTCATCTTGTAAGAAAAAGTATTTTTCCTATTCAGTAGGGTTTTTAAGTTCAGTCAGAATGGTCAGCATGTTCACTGGAACTGCCTTCACAAAAGCAGTAGTGAGGATGAGCAGCTGTGTTAGGCAATAAATCTGAGCTTGAACATCAGTTGTTTCCAAAATTCCAATTTATTTCTGTTTACTGCGGGCCTGTAGTCTTTTAAAACAGAAAAAAAGTTACATTCTGATCCTGAACTTTTATTTACTGCTTCACCAGTGTTACAGCTGGAGTAGCTCTGAGTCAGTTTTAAGGGCCCTGATTCATGCATTCAACGATTTTACATCAAAATAATCAAAAGACGTATTTTAAAACAAGGGCTTGATCTTAACAGCACTTAACTGCTTTACACCTTGAAGACAGTATAAAGTTGCCACCAAGTCAGTCTTGATAGGAGAAATCATTGGTAGCGTATAGGCACGAAGTGGGCTTTTGTGTTATCCCCCTCCTCTGGCACCATTTAGACCATGGCTGTGAAACACCAATCCCCATGATTCTGTTGAATCCATTGATTTAAGTAACTGTAGCTGTGGGGATCAATGGTGCCCATTCTCATTTCAGGCAGTTTTTAGGCTGCTCTGAGTTGTGCTAGGGGATGATACTATTATTTCTGGAGGTGACTTTATCTAACATCTGCTTAAACCTGTGCTGTCACTGCCCTCTTTAGTAGCCAAGAGCTGAAGCCAACTTAGTCTACAAAGCGAGAGATGGTAAAGCCAGAAGCAGAGCAAACAATGAGAAATAATGCAATCTGCTTCCAGAGGACATGGATCATTAGGTGGATTAGACCAGCAGACGATAATGGAAGTTCAGTGTAGAATTCTGTAAAACAATTAGTCCAAGATCATGGAAACAGCCCAAGAAATAGGTGCTAAATGGAACAATCAAATAATACCAGGAGCTTGTATGAAAACAATAATTGGACTTTTCATGCCAACAAATGCCTCAGAAAGAAAAATACACCTAATGTTGTATCAATAAAAGACATACTACAAAAAAAAAAGCAATTTTTTTTTATACGAGACGCTTGTCAAGCACTATTTCAAATACTGAGCAGTACATCCGTCCCTGCACACATCAGTAGGTTGTTATTACCTTGGAGCAGGTACAGGCCAGGTCAACAAAGATTGCACTAGCTCTGCAAAATAGGCTATAAAGAAAAGTTAAAGGAGCTGTGTTTCTTTTTATTAAAGAGTCTTCCAGGGGACAGAGTGGAAGTTTTTTCAAGTTAAGAACTAGATCAATAAAGTCAATGTAGATAGTGTTTCAAACCATTATGGGGTTAAGACTGTTTTTCAGTAGGAATGAAAAGATAATGTACAAAATGAGTTATAGGAGAGGCTCGTTGGTTCTGAATTGTGACATCACCACATCCAAACAAAACAGAATTAATTATTTGGATTTGTAAATACTAGTTTATGAAAAAACAACCAGGACTGGACATTTTTCTTCTCAGTGTATGTGAAAGTCCACCTGACAGTTAATGCTTTTGTTAACTTATATTGCATTATTTTTACCCTGATGAATCTGAACTCCATAGGTTTGGAGCAGACCCCAGGGTCAGAATTACTGGGATCCTGTCCCTGGCTTGCCCAGACTGATTGACCTTGTAACACTGAATATGAAGCAACTCAACTTCTTTGGCTGTTGAATCTGGTTTGCTAAGTGCTCCATGATAACTAAAGAAAAGGCACCAAAAGAATGTAATGGTTAAGGTTTTTTTTGCATTGCTTCTCTTACTAGTGAAAGACTAGTGAGCAGCTACCTAGTTTCACTGTTAAATCCTTGAACATTCCCACGTACTTTTCATAGGCGCTTGTTTCTGCCTGTAATAAAGGAAACCATTCAAATTATATTCCCACTACTTTCAACATCTTTACTGAATATCACCTCAAAATGGCTAAATCACCCAGAGTTCACAGCTGATGACATTTTCCCAAGCCAAAGAGTAACACCTGTGACTTACTTTTTAATAAGGAAACATAACACTTTAATGGTTTTTTTCTTATTTTACCATTGGTTGAAATAGGACTGGCCCATGATGCCTTTACACCCTATCAGCACTCCATGGGTGCATACCAGCACCTCCCCAAGTATTGCCACAGAACAATTACCTTTTTTGTTTTGCCTGTTAAAATTTGCATTCTGAAGCTTCAGATCTCCTGCCTCCTCTGTATCACTGGAGATTGGATGTATTAATAAGTGATGGCCTATATATAAATCATTTCACTGTCAAGTTCCTAATCCAAACCCTAACTAGGGTTGAATATGGCCTGTGCAAGTATGGTCAGGAGGACAAGGGCTGTATGAGACCAAGAGCCATTGAAGATTTGGGACCCAGGTTAATAAAACTAGAAGCAGTGCTTGATATGATCTGGTCTAGAACTGATTCTGTTTTGAACAGTACCAGTAAGAGAATCAGATGCCTAGAAAAAAATATATGGGATGTACCTTGTGCTCATCTGATGCTCAGCGGATGTATAAAAAAAAGTGTCTTGTGTGCTGAAAGGACAGAATAATGCTGTGTCAGTGGAAATCTGGACAGAGGATGTGCTTAATAAAGTAGACCCTTTGCAGCTTCACAGCAATGACCCAGAGCATCCTGGAGCATGAATTCATGCCTGGCAGAGGTACACTGCAACTGTAGGCAGCTATGAAAGAGCAGTGATGGAAAGGGAAAGTTTCTTGCAAATTACTCTCCACAGATCACAATCTTGTCCTCATTTTGCAAAACTGGACTCCTGTTAAGGTTGTTGGAAGCTTTGCAGTGCCATTCAGGCAAGATACTTTTCAAAATATTCGTAGTTGAAACAAGAGCCAGGTGATGATGAAAAGGGCACAGCCAGGTTTTTGATCCCATGGGCTGAGCTGCTGTGGCTTTGCCTTGATTAAAAATATCATGATGTAATTTATTCAAGAGGATACAGATTGACAGGAACAGGATTTAATTAAACTAAGTTTAAATCCATTTTGTATTTCCAACTCACACCTACATAGCACAAAACCAAGTCAGGAAGAAAAGGACACTGCTCAAGAATGGTGGGCATATTCACCCCAGTAATATTTCAGGAGAGTTCCCTCCTTTCCCCTCTGTTTTGTACTTATTTCTCATAACATCCATTTCTTGGAAACCAGGTTATGTGCATAAGTGGATCTTCAAGGTTGCTTCTTCTCTCTCCAATTGTTGTTTGTCTGTCTCAATTTGCAGGTTAATGTAAAGTAGGCTTATTCACTTTGTTCTTTAAGTAGTTTTTTTCCATCCTCAATTCCTTTTGGAATTAACTTTGAAGTTATGGAAAATAATTTAATAAAAGCAGTATTACCAAAAATTAAATTAAGAACTTGAGGTCTGTTGAGAGGAAAATCCTTTCCATTTCTGCAGCATTTTTAATAGTATCTGCACACCCTCAGTCGTGTTATTTGCAGCAGGCTTATCGCTGAGGACTGGGGAGGTTTAAGTAAAGAAACAACCTGCTTAAAGAAATAAATCACTTTACCCACACTTCTTATAAAAAATTGTGAAATCTTGTGGTAGCAGAGTTAGAATTTCTCCTGTTGAGTTTTTGCTTCTGTTGTGGGTTCCATGACAGTGAGATTTCATCCTTTAAGACTTTTATGCGATTTTGTTTTGCATAAGCATATTTCACTTTATATTTTGTGAACCAAATTCAGGCTTGGTGAGCTATGTGTTGTTTCTTCTGAAGTAGCTGGGCTATTAACTCTCATGGAAATGAGTAGTAAAACTAGATTTTTGTCTTTATCTCTCTGAATGTGATCTCTGCATTGAAGAAAATAAATAATGAAGTACAGGCACAAATAATAATGAAATCACGTAAGCAGTTCAAATTCTTTGAGTTATTCTTTGGACATTAAAAAGGTTCTAAACTCTGATTTTGGTGGTTCACGTTTCCACAGGGTTTTGCATCAATCTCATTACTGAAGTTTTGTGCACTTGCAGCAGAATTTGTATCTTAAACGTTCTGAACAGAAATGCAGATACCAATTTTTCCAGGTACTTGCAAGTAGTTTGGGTCTTATGATCCCCAAAAGTCAACTTTTGTTAACCTTTGTACAGAGGATTTAACAAGAAAAATATCCTCTAGCAACAAAGCATCTCCTGTATTTCATGTAGATTTAGAAAAGCTAATAATTAAAAGAAAAATGTGTTTAATAATGTTACAGGCTGTAACCTTCAGAATTGTCCCTTCTGAAGAATTTCTCTCACTGCTTCAGTCCTGCTCCAGGTTAGGAAGGCTCCTTAAAACCAGTTACAGTTCCCAGAGGTGAGCAGCCCCCAGCACAGCCACAGTGTGCTCTTCTGCAACCTCCAGCAGCTGCCTGGGCTGTTCACCCAGGAACCCACGGGCATCTACTGATACATCCTCTCCTCTGCTTCTCGGCCTGGAGGACTGAGTGCCCCACAAAGAAAAGGGAGTGAGGTGGGGGAGGAAGAGAGTCATCTCCTGAGTACCCAGATCCTCAAGTCTACACAGATGATCCCACATCTTTTGAGTATGGTGGCATGATCCCCACATACTGTTTTCGTGTTGATCAAAGTCTGCAGTGCCGATGGATAGATCTCCCCCTTGTAACTTCCAGAATTCTGCAGTGCTGCCAAAATGTTTTACTGGAGAAAGTGGAAGGAAATAAAGAACTATAGAAATAGTATTTCTAATAGTATTTAGCATAATTAAGTAATACAAGTAATCATTCTTGTTCATATTGAATACAACTCAAACATTTTAATTCACCTGAAGATACTGAAATTTCTTTTCGCCCCAGAGCTCATAGTTTTCCTCCCTCAAAGCCCAGTCTAACTTTGGTGTGCTACAGCTTCTGTAAAGCCAGACTGGGAAGGAATAAAAGTTGAAGGAATCTTCCAATTGGCCATGCATCGTAATTACTGCCATCTTCTGTAATTAATACAAACTGCAAATGAAGTTGTGCACAATTACTGCTGTGAGAGAGGAGAGCAGCAACTGCTGTAATGCCTCCTGGAAGGATTACATCATGAGCAACTGATGTGAAAAGATGTCATAAATAATTTGTTTTCTGAGAAATAAAATGCTGTAGGATTCAGAGTAAAAATTTTTGTAGGTTTGGCTATTAACTATCTTCATACTCTCCTGCATTCTTATGTAACTGCCCTTTGAAAATGTCTTTTTATACGTTTTGAGGACATCACCATAAAAGCAGAGTTTCTTTGGGTTGAGACATAGAGAGCAGAGGGGTTAGAGGTGTGAGTGTGCCCTTGCTGTTTTTCTGATTCCTGAGGAAAAGGCAAGAGCCCTACCCTTAGGCACTTCTTCTCTAACAATACCAAGCTGTCTGTTGTGATTCACTGAGGAATAATTGCTTTGGGATGTTTCAAAACTAGTTTTTAAGTGAAGGATGCAAAATCGCTTCCTTCCAGAGGTGCAATGAATCTAGCTGACACTTTAATATGTTTATTAAAAGGCACGTGAGGCAGATGAAGCAGTAATAAATATCCATGCAGAGAGAGATCATGCATATCTGTGAGATGCTATCCAGTTAAAAGCATCTTTGAAAAATAAGTGAAGATTCATAGGTTTCTCCAAAGTTTTATTTTTGATTTATTATTGAGACATTTTTGAAAATTACTATATTTGATAAAGTGTCACAAACTGAAGGAAAATACATACAAACCAATTTTATTTCTAACTTTAATCTCCAAACGTCTGGAAAAGTGCTTGGAGAAACATTTTATCCTGTCTGCCTTTCAACAAAGTGTAATCTGTTTTAGGTTTGAGGAGTTTTGACCTAGTGCTGGTGCATTCTCCATACCCCTTTTCTCAAGCAAATGAATTACTTTCCCCTGTGGGTAGAAAACAGTAAAAAGAGCAGAGGTTCAATTTATTTTTATAAGGCATTGTACATACAAAAGCTTAGGAAGCACAATAATTGTATCAAGGGAAAACGCTGTAAAGTGTAGCAGTATAAAATCAGAGGAGATATGGGGCCATAAACTAGGGAATGCTTTGGTAGGAGTAAAGGCACAGCGTGGGGCCCAGCCTGTGAGGCTGTAAGCTAAACAGACTGGAGCAATCCAGAGCTGTAATTTTGAAAGAGATGATGTGTTAATAGGGCAGATGTATAATAGCATAAAAAACAATCCTGTTTTTAGCTGGTGTGACAGCAGCAGTGAACCCTGTAATGGGAAAGAAGATCCTGGGTTATGGCTCAGGCTGGTCTGAGGTCTGAGAGCCATGGGGTGGAGATCTGTGGGAATGACTACAGCAATGTGCACAGATACCACCATTAACCCCATTAAGGGACTTAGGGATGATCAGGGTGATTTTGTAGCTGGTAGGAAGCCAACAGAGGTCTTTCAAGCAAGGAATATAGACCTGAAACTATATTGTTAGGTCTTGCAATAGTCCAGGCAGAAGGAAAAAGCATGTGCATGTGCACAGCCGGGGACAGACAGAAGTGGTTTATTAGGAGGTAGGTTAATGGGGAATCATGCAAAATGCAGCAACTAGGAGGGTAGAGACCATTTTCCAGGTGAGGGTGACTCCAGAATGGTAGGCTTTTCTTAAGATGTGGGAAGAAATTATTTAGAAAGGTGATGGATAAGGGTGTGATGGTGGGGATTTCTCTTGCCAAATGTAACGTTCCTTTCTGAGTGCTGAACTCAGGGAAATGAACCCATCGTAGCTCACAGTGAGCTTAGTGTGGGAGAGGGAACAGACTTATCTGAAGAAGATTTCAAATTGGCTAGTGTCAGCAAGTGATAATGAGGAGTGGAGGTGATAGCAGATATCATGATAAGCAATCTGTCCAGATAGGAGATGAGGAAAAGACATTAAGACACAGACTAAATTTTCTGATTTACTTCAGCCACTTTTTACCATGCTAATGCAAATGAAATGGAGAATTAAACCCCCACTGTATGAAGCAGTTATTCTCAGAGACCAAAATTTCCTGAGGGACAAACCCAGATCTGAATATGGAAGTAGAATCATCAGTATGGACTTCAGAATAATAGGAAACCAATTATATTACTGTACAAATGAAGACAAATGGTGCACTTTTGTCTGGAGCATTGCATAGTGCCAGGAAGGCCTGTTAGCTGGTGGAAATGTCCTTTGACTTGCTTGAGAAAAGTCTCACAGTGAAGTTCTTGTATCCAGAAGAGGATGTGTTGGGATGAGGTGCTACATCAAGAATCTGGAAGGATTCTTGAAGACTTCCTCTGTTGTCCTGCAGGTGCAGGATAATTTAGTCAGGATGTGGTGTTAACTCACTAGTCTGGTGGCTTGCTTGGACAGTGTGTTTTCACAGACCACTTTGTGGTGCTCTGTTGTATTTGACAGCAGCTAAAAATAGGTAAAAGCAGGTGAACTGTTCCCTCATCCCTTGATACAGGGGAGACCGGGTACACAGGTAAACTGAGTGTCAACATGCTTCTGCAGATAAAGCTCATGTTGCTGCTGCAATTCCTCTATCAGCTGATAGCACCTGCTTCCACAGCAGAAGACCTCCCAGTGCCAGAAATCTTTGGTAGCATTCATTAGGCTTATTTGCCCAGTTAAGCTTTTCCATCCTCTGCTAGTTGAACCATTTTACTTACCTTTGGCAGTTCCATTCCTTCTTTTGCTTTGGAGAAGACTGCAAGCAGCCAAACCAAAAAGCGATTCCAACAGTGAAACAAGTGATTATAAGCTATATTTGAGCTGCAGATGGCAGACTTAGGTACTCCACACTGCAGCTATAACTGCAGCAAGGAGCTGCCAATACTTTATGAAGTTGGTACCCACTGCAAAATGGGAAGAGCTGGTGATGTGCTCTGCTTCTGTGGACCCTAATTTTTATTCTGCATTCACATGGCTCTTTGTACACAATGTGCACATTTGTCAAGTTCCATTCAATTTCAAAATCGGATTTTCTTCTCAATTAAGGAGGCATATGTGCACTACCTTAAGTGAGTGAAAGCTGGCAGGAATTCAAAGATACTGTCACTTTTCCCTGGGGATTCTCTTTAAATGTTTGTCTTGGTGATCCAGGCTGTAGCAGCTGTTATCCAGGGAAGGGGCACTCCAGATGGATTACTTCTGCAGACATCAGCAGTACAATTGGATTAGGTAAGCTGTCGGCACATCTACTCATTTTACTAAACAGCTCCTGGAATTAAAGGACCCAGACATGTCCTAAAATGTTTTTCCTCACCATTAGACTCTGGTGCCGACTTGTGTTTCCAGGTGGAGAGGGCAGTGTCACCTGCAGCCCCCAGCGTGGAGGTCAGCAGAGGTGCACAGAGCAAGGAGGACTCATCTGGCACAATCCCTGACGTTCAGAATCAACATGCATAGACTCTAGATCAAGAATGGCATCCAAAATATTTAACATCCCCTTTCACAAGGTGAGTGAATAACCTTCCTGTAAACAATTAACTGAGGATATTTTATTTAAGACAAACAGGTCATTACTTCTTGTGCTTCTCTTCTGTAGCTTTTCTCTTTCTTTCATAGTGTTTCTAAAAATGCTTAGGTTACAGAAAATCTACAGCTCTCCTTTAACAGAAAGTACATCTCCAACACAGATGGTACTCCTGGTTACTGGATTGATTTTTTTTCCCCACAAACCCTTCTTCCCCCCACTTCCTTTTTTTTTTTTTGTGTGTCAGACTTACTGCAAGCTTTAGTGCTTTCTCTCTTTCTTGGGAACATGTCTTTCTTCCTCCAGAAGGAAGATGTATCAGGGTGTCTAATTTATCTTTTATTCTACTAAACACTCTCTTTACCCACCTTTGCTACTCCCTTTTTCTCTT
This sequence comes from Manacus vitellinus, assembly GCF_001715985.3. NCBI lineage: Eukaryota > Metazoa > Chordata > Aves > Passeriformes > Pipridae > Manacus > Manacus vitellinus. The sequence goes on from NW_021938999.1 coordinate 11,169,569, forward strand.
CCTAACCTCCATTACTCTGTTAATTCTTCCGTCAACAGCTGATTTCAACTCTCTTTCAAACTAGCAAACAGACTTCTGTTTTTAATTCCTTACTGTCTAATCTCTTCTCCTTTATCCTCTTTCCTCTGTCCTTCATCAATGTCTAATGTCCTTCATTAGACATTAAGAGAAGGTCTAGAAACATGGGGAAGACCATTATATCCTTTTAAAGTGCAAAGTAGTGTCCATATAATAATATTGAGGAGAACCACTGGAGAGTGTGAGATAATCATGCTGCTGGGAGCAAAGAGATATGAAAAAAGTAATCAACTACATTGATGACTTTGTAACATTAGTAATACAATTGGATGTTAAAAGTTGGAAGACAATGTGCAGATTTAGTCTCAATATACATGGATTAATCCACTTACATCCAGACAGAGTGTGTCTGGTAGTGGGATATTAACTGTGTTCAGCAGGAATATTTGGATCAAGCGAGCAGACAACAAGAGGTGTTGGCATCCTCTCAGAACTACTTCCCGGATTGGTAAGGAGCCCATAAGATCTGGGAAAGGACTTTCTCCAGACTGACATTATCAGAGTGATTGAGCCAGAAGGGGGAGAGATCACAAAAGATCTTTGCCCAGGGACAAAAGTAGGCAGGAAGTTAGTGGAAAAAGGCAAAGGTGGAATCTGCAAGGAAGTGCATGTGATGCTTGAACTGGGATGAGTTTTCATGAATGGTGCAGAGGAGATGGAAGATGACTCCACATCTTATCACACGTCCTACTGAAATTATCACATATGTTTATGATATTTTTTCTGCACCATAAATATAAAATCAATCAGACTGGGATGCCAGTATGGTAAATGCATACAGTCTTAAAACCAATTATAAAATTAGACTAAACTTTGCACTGAAAGGAATGCTAATGGCCATATGAGACAGCAAGTTGTGACAGCAGTAGGGTTACTTGATGGATTCATGGCTATTTTTAATAGCCTTAGAAAAAGAAAAGTATCGCATAAATGGCAGCAAAATACCACAAATGCTTGGCAAAGGACAGATCCATGGTATTTTTAGAAACAGAATTATTTTGCCAGCTGCATTTGGCATTAAAAAGAGCAATGGTAGCTGGACATCATCATTTTATGGTTCTTTCCCAAAAGAAAATTGAAGTAATTGAAATCCAAGCTTCTATCTGGAAACCTGAGGCTCTACCTTATAACTTCAAGAGAAGAGGAACATAAAATAAATTTTACAAAGCCAATTAATAAAATAATACTTAGTCAAAACTCCACCTAAGTGGGTTGCATTTTGTCTGTGAGCAGCCTCCTAGTGTCTCCTCTCACACAGCTCAAGGATACTTCTTCCTTACCCACTTATGGTGACAGCAGTGACTTTCTGAGACTCCAAACCAGCAGATGTAGTGCTTCTCAGACTACTAAATGAAAGACCACCAAACTGAAAAGAATCCACAGACCACCCTGTAGTATTGCTGCAATTGTAAACATTTCCAATCAAATGAAAACAATTTGCATTTGGAACGCCCAATCATTGCTTTTCTTCTAAGCCATTCTGTTTGCTTCCTTGCATGTATACCAATTTTGTTCTGGAGAGGTGGTTTTTGTAAGTCCACCTTCTGTTTTTACAAACAGATAAAGAAAAGTACACTGTGCTGCAAAGAAAATCTTTCTTGGGCTGATGGTTTCAATGCCCCTGCAATCAGGAAGGGCATGTGCCTATTGAATAGGAGCTCAAGTTGTGTCCTAAGCTCTACTTCAGAGAGACAAATGGAAGAGTCAAGATTCAGGTTTTCGTTCATGGTCTGGAGTCACTAGTCAAAACTCCAAAATCAAGAAATAAGTCTCGGAAGCCATGAAAACTTTAAAAGAAGAGTGTTTGGTTGGCTTTTTAATTATAATTTGGACATACATACTCTATGTGAAGCAACCAGAATTTCCCAGTCTCTTGAAATTATGCAGAAAGATAAACTAACCTTTTGCTGCTGTAGAAATTCCTGTCATTACACACACTGGCCTCATCTTTCACTTTGGTATCAAACTCCTGTTTTCACCAGAAGTCTGCCAGTTTACCAGCAGCCTACCAGTTTATAGGTACTCAGCATTTCAGGCAACCAACCACCTTGAAATCCTGGATGAGCAATATGTAGAAGCCACCCCTGAGCCATCCTTCTGGCTGTGAGCAACAAACAGCTTCCTTAGCAGCTCTCACTGCCAGGTCCTCTCACAGAAAGTGGGCATTTGAGGCACACAAGGGACTTTTCCTCCAATACACAGTAAATGCTTGTGAGAGGGTTTGCAATTATTGTTTTACAGCTAAACTGGTTCCAACTCCCACTAAAATCCATGGCATGCAACAGGAATTACAAGAATCATTGTGTTGTTCTTAGAATATCATAAATAATTATCCTTGACTGTCATTCTTCTGGGGTTGTGCACTATCTGCACCATTGAACAAGTTTGGTGTAACAATTCAATGTCTGCACAGTATATTTTGTATGTGCATACGTTTTCATGTATTTCTGCTTATGTAAAGAATAGAAAATCAAAGTAGCACTCAACCCATCTCTATATTAGCTCCTACCAACTAATTCCATGTTTTCCACCATTTTTGTTTTATTTTGTGCAACAACCTGTGCCATCTAGTTGCCTCTGTTTTTGTGGGCTGTTGATGCCACAGGTACTGTCAGTGCTGTGATGGATGTGAGCTATCTGTAGGCAAAGTGTGAGCATTGATTTTTGTGCAGATGAATGAGCTGTGCAGGGGGGCAGTTGCTGGCAGTGTGTCTGTACATGGTGGAGAGACCTTCCTGTGACAGCTTTCACACTGCACAGCAGTGCAGATCCCACCCAGAGAAAACTGCTGGGCAGACCTGATTGCTGTCTTCTACCCCACGCTTAGTGGGGCAGTTCTTCTTCTTTTTTCCTCTTTGCCTCTTCATATGACCCACATTTGAGGTGAAAACAGCTAACGAATCTGCTACATCACATCAAGGTCCCAATATACAAAGTCTGAATACAAGGTCAAGTCTGTATGCACACACAAAAAACCCAAGCTCTCCTATCCTTTCTGGACATACTCCTACTCAGGCTTTCCATCTTTCCTATCTCGAAATGCAGGGGTTTTATGTAGGTTTTTACTTGCCAAGCTCTTCTATATTACTTTCAGGCTGACCTAGCCAATTCCTAATCAAAGGGCTCCCTTTAGCAGCCAAAGATGCAATTGTGCCCTGCAAGGACATCCTCTCTACAATGAGGGTCTTATGGAGATGCATTTGCATTGTAGGTGTTCGTTAAGGACCATCAGATCTAGTGCACTCCAACATTCCGTAATAAGTCCTTTTGGTAACAGTCCTCCTTTGTTTGCAGAGCACTACAGAGCAACATTCTTCTGTTGAAAGCCTTAGTGGGTTCTGGAATAGGGGCAATTGCTTAATCATTCTCTTATGATGGCCTTAGGAGGGGCTGATTCTCATGGGCTGGGCTGTCTGAGTTCCTGCGGTCACTGTCTGGCATTTGTGTGTATTTGGGATAATCAGATATCTCAGTGGTGCTACCTGGGACTCATTGCCTAACAAAAACCCAGGCTTCCTCACCATCCTGAAAACACTAAACTGTTAGCTCTCCTTCTAGCCCAGTGCTGAAGAAAGCCAGCTTCACTAGCAGAAGTACCCTGATGTAAGGAAGGAAGTGGCCTAACGTCAGATCTTGGACCTCTAGATAGCATGTATATTACCAATATTTGAATGCCTGAAGCTGTTCTTCCCCCCGTGTTTTGAAAATATCTTAGCAGGTCTTATGGTCTTGTATATCTCTCTATTCCCTAATGTCAAGCTGCTCCATGGTAAGACAACCTCTCTGGAGAGGTTTCTGAGAAATGCTTTAGTGTAGTAATAAGTGTTGCATGTACAAGAGATCCCTGAAGCTGTAAGGCCAGAGTTTTGGTCAATATTAAGAAGTTTGCAAAGTTGTATAGTCATGGAGTTGGCTAAGAAGAGAGGTTACCATACCCAGGCAGAACAGCCAGGCAATGCATCAAGAAAGGACTGTACTGGTCAGCTCAGAACACAGCAGAAGTTAGGTCTGAGTTCCTGCTCGCAAGCAGAACATCTCAAGACCAGCTTAACAAAACCCCATTAGAGGCCTCCAAGAGCAACAGAAAACCCTGCCTGTCTGTACACACTGGCTATGTGAGCAAGCACTGTGTGTTGGAAATTGAACTGTCAGCCGCTCATGGAGACACTCTCTCAAAAGGCCTTTTTACCAACTGACTGATGGTCTTGCCTTCAGAAAGACCCCAGAAAACCTTTCCTTGAAACCCAAAGGAGTGTGCTTGCCTTTTACTGGTCCAGGAAATCATGTTTATTTCCTGGAACGCTGTTGTATGTAATGGCCAGAATTTGCTGTTTTCACTGACTTTTCCTTGTTGTTCTTTGCTTTAGGTATAGTCAGCTGGACTCACATAGTTGTACATGTACAGCATGAACATATTGGCAAATGACCCTACAGTCAAAAGAAATGTAGTCAATAAAGTCAATATCATGATTCGTTTCATCCTAAAGTAAAAGCTTACTTCTTATCAGAATAATTAGCCCCCTGCATTAATTAGTTGCCACTGACTACACCGACTAGACCATCATTGACTCTAGTGGGACCGTAGACAATTTGCAGCAAGTGGACACATGAATCCCATTGAGACTTCCCTATTTTCATCATAGTTTTTTACTGTTGACAGTAGGGAACCTCTATTTCACTTGCTTGCAATGCACACTGTCTCTTGTCTTTCCTTGACTTTCAAATCATCTTCCCTTCACAGCAGTTTGGCCTCCTGCCTGCAGGACTGGGCTATCTTGGACTTGGTGAAGGTAGACCTCATTATCTTGTCCATTGTGGTAGGACAATACAAGGTCCATTGCAGTTTTTGAATTATGTTTTCTTTCTGTTCTTTTCCTCAGCTCCAGCTGACCTTCGTGCTTCCTTTTCATTCCTCACACTCCAGTCTTGACCCTACCTTAGCTCTGGAAGTAATTTCTGACCCAGCTGCATCTCTCAGTGTGCACGCACGTCAATGTCCATATGCATATCTGTTTTCCTCAAACAGTACAGGGTATTCCTGTAAATCCTGACTGTGTTTCCTTGCATCTATTTTACCACGTTGATGTTACATGTGGGGTTCAACACTTCAACTTCAGTGGGGCCACAACTGCAGCTGAGAAACACATGCAGTGCAGCAGCCTCATATACCTTGTGTGCTTCACTCCTGAGGCTGAGGGGACTATGAGGGGATTTCAGTCCATACCATCAGTTCCCAGTCAGTGATCTACGGACAGCAAGACCATCCAAGGAAATCTGTCTTATTTGCTGTGTTGAAAACCAAGGATTTGTCTATCTGGATTTTTGAGTTAATACAACAGCTTGTGTTCCACTGTTTGTGAACTGTTACTTTACTTGTATGGTGTTGGCAAATAGAGACCCATCTCTTTGGCTGCCATGTAGAACAATAAGGAATCAGGCAGGAAGCTCATTTTTCTCTCCTGACCCTTCATACTCGTTTCTACTGACCCATCTTTCTCTGCTTTCCAGCAGTCATTCTTTGTCTTCTGACCATATTTGATCACGCTTTTTTCAATAGTTTCCTTTGATTTCCTTTTACAAAAACATGTGTATCCTGACATCTTAGATAACTACCACAGTCCCGGCTGTCTGAGTGCTGATTTTTTGTCTCTGAACTTGTGAACCATATTAAAAATTCAGGATTTATTGCAGTTGTTTCAAGAATTCCTGACAGACACGTGAGGATGATTTCAGAGGAGATAACTCCTCTGTAGTCAGCCTGTCCCGTATTCCCCTTGGCACTCCTAGGCTTGAGAATATTAAAAGTGAAAGAAAAATAGCTCACAGTTAAAGCAGATTAATGAGACTGCATGTCCTTTTTCAATACATGGAAACCACATGCAATTGAATACCAGTACCTTCTCATTAGCACTAAGCAAATCTATTTTGGGATTATTCCTTTTGGAGGAACTATGTGAATTCCTCCTGTAACACCACAAACAGCCTCCAAAATACTAAATCACTTTGGATTGCCTCTGAAGAGTGTGGCACTGGGGCATGTGCCCGAATCAAGGGGTGCACTCTGTGTGTGACTGTTGTATTGCAGGTGCTGCCTCAGCTGGGGAAGGTGACTGACACTTCACTAAACAACTCTCATGAAGGTGAGCCTTCAGCAGGTAAGGGAGGATCATTTTCTCTCCTCTGTTGGCCTGCTCCCATGGGACACTGTTTCCCCCAGTCTCATAGAGAGGATCAAGGGTGCATCTCAGGGTGAAAGCAGCAGCATCCCATTCCCAAACTGTGTTCCCCTTTTTCCAGATGATCAATGAGAAGGTATGAGAGCTCAAGTCTAATCAGAGCACTGACAAAGCCCATGTAAGCACCCAGGAGATGTGTTCAGGAGATTTCAGATGATGGCTTGAGATCTTGGGCTGGTTCTTTGATAGATCCACCTGCAAGAGCTCTGAGCACACGAGTTCCATATGTTATCATGGCTAGGCTTTGCTAACAAAGATTCGGGGCTCCCACATGTAGTCAGTCAATAACATACCTAATGTGCCAGTGTGCATGTGCTTGCACTGCCTCGTGATAATTTGCTGAGATTAGGGCTCTTCTCAGGGAATGATCACATGGTTTTAGGGCAACTCCAAATGAATAGTTCTGTGCCTTATCTCTAACAGTACTGACTTAGGAATGAGCTCTTTAAGTATTTTCTAATGATGAGTCTAAATTAGTTCTCTCTGAGCCCTCTGTGGCTGTCACAGGACTGAGAGCTGGCTGCAAGACTGGATCAAGCTTGATTTGGTTGAGGGGAGAGGGAAGGAGAAGTTGAACTGCACAGTTAAGCTGCGTTGTGTGATACCTTACCTGACTGTGCTCTATTAATGGGTGTGCCATCAACTGCACAGTCCCCTTTATCCCTGCTAGCTCAGAGTTAATGTGAACATTTATGTGCCATATAATCTCCCCAGTAACTGCAGCAGAGGCATTCCCTAGGTCTGACTGTGCCAAGGAGATGATATTCAAATACAGGGTTAGGTGGGATCTCTCTGGTAGGAGAATTGCCAAGGGAATGCTCTTCAGTTTTGTCAACAAAAAAATTGGAGTTTACTGAAATGAATTTATTTCATCAAATTTGAAACTGTCACAAATAACCATTTGATCAGAAAAATCATCCTCAGTCAGAACTATGTCTAATTTTTGCATATGGTTTGTATTAAGTGCTTGAAAAATGATTGCTTTTCAGCTGGAAATTAATTTGAGGCATGTGATAGATTTGAAATGTTGATTACTGCAAAGGTAGCATGTGCCTCTTTGCCCTTGCTGTACACTGCTCTCATAACTGCAATGGTTCACGCTTTCTACAGACCAAATTAACACTGTCTTACCTCCCAGAGGCAGGATTTTCCAAAAAAGGAAGTGTGGAGAGCTGTGTTGCTCGTGGTGGGGGTGGACACAGGCACTTGTGGCAGGTGGGAGTACAGACAGTGCTGGGCAGATCTGGCTCTATTTTTTATGCAAGAGAAGAAGGTATTTTAAACTCTCCTTCACCGTTGCCCTGTCCCACTCCATGTTCACTATTGTAACTGCTGACAGGTAAATGGAGGAAAATAATGGTGAGTTTGAGTTTTTACTTTTTGGCTATATTGGCATCATCAGTACTATCAGTTAAACCTGTTTTGTCTGATGATTACAGCTGCAGAGGCTTTAACAGTTTCTATTTAGATTTACCTTTAATGGGGTATCTTGTCTGACATGGGTTCTGGTAGCTGTGTATGGCATGTTTGAGCTTTCTGTGTTAAAAAATATCAAAGAGAGAAAAGAAACAAAGAGCAGGGACACAAACCCAGGACAGGGTAAAGAAGACATCAGCAACTGTATTAGGCCAAGCTGTAAGGAGACATAAGAGGAGTTAGTCCCTGGACACCGCAATCACTCTGGAGTTGACTAAGGTTCATGCAGGAGACATTTGCTGAATGTGACTGCCATCCTGGGATTCACCTCATCTTGCACTTTTAAATCCATCTCCCAGAGTTAAGCTTCAGCATTGTCAGACTGATCAGCAGATATGTGTGCATTGTATTACCAGGCTCTCTTTGTGCTGCCTCTGAAATAACAGCAGGCCGTGTCCCTTCCTAAGAGGAGAGGATTTTGAATTGGCTTGATTTCTCAGGGATGGATTATTGCAATTCTTTGTTTGCAGGAGTTACCAACTGTGTTATCTCTCGAATGCAGCTGATACAGGATGCAGCAGCTCACAGTCTTTTGGGCACTCAGTTGTTTCAACATAATATTCCAATTTTAAAATCTCTGTGCTGGCTTCTGGTGAAATTTTGTGACAGGATCAAAGTCCTCCTACTAGTATAGGATATGTCAGATGTTACACCCCTTCCCTTTGCTCTCTGGTAGCATGTTCCTCACTGCTCAGCAAGATCATAATTATTATTGTAAAGGTATGCAGAACGAGAGAGCATCTGCTTCCTGAAGGGTGTCTGGTGAAGGACCTTCCTAACGCAAAAGAGGATAATAAGAAAAGGAGAAAATCACAAGCAAGAGGGCCCAAAGACCCGAACCTAAAAAACAACCAATACATGAGGCAGTGATAGGAGTCAGACACATTGATTGATAAGGATATATGGATACAAAAAGGTTAATTTTGGTAAGATTATCTGATCGGAAAAGGAAAAGGGGGAAGCCATAAACCAAACAGACAGAGATTCAAACCTGGCAGACAACTGCAGTGGAGAAAAAGACGAGAAACCAACCTTGATGTGAGCAGCCAGCAAGGCAGCCTGCTTAGAAAGGGAAAACTGTTAAACAGAAGAAATTGTCTGCTAAAAAAACTCTGACAGAGAAAGGCCTGCCAACCTGGAGCTGCGATTCTGGGAACCAGAAACAGCCTTGAAAAGTGCTGCTGGCCTCTTGGAAGTGCAACCAGGTTACCTACAAACTGGGGGGCATGGGAAGGAGCCAGTCCATCCAGTCATTTCAGACTCATGGTCCCTCCTCCCATCTGTGTGAGGCACTTATGCTCCCTGCATGTCACATCCATTTCTTGTGTTTGGTACTGATCCGACATCTAAAACTGCAACAGCTTAAGTACTGTGGGGGTATTCATTCATCATTATCCCAAAACACCTCAGGATATCTCAGCTTGTTCTAACTTTCTGTCTTTCCTCCGCTTTTTTTGTTTTGTTACTCTTCTGACACTTTAATGATATCAAAAGTTATCAAAAGGTAGCTCTGAAAGACACATTTAAAAGGGAAAGGTCAAAATTACTCTCCTGTCTTCCCTATCTCTATCAGTAATTTATTCAGCTTTTACAGTGTGCTGCCTGGTTTTGGCACAGCTCCTTCATCTGTGTCCATGGTAGCCAATGTTTATGAGCAATGACACAGGCCTGTGACATTTAACTGCTGAAATCAGCCCAAATTGAATGCATTCAGCCAAGTGCAGCAGAGGCTGAGACCCCATGGAAAGCTCGGAATGATGTGCTCAGAGCAGTTGTTCAGACTTTGCCATGTGTGAAATACCCTTTTATCAAAGGGACCTCCACTGCCCTCCCCAAATCCTACAAAAATACCCGCAAATATTGAAGCAAATGGCAGGTGACCTCTGCACTCTGCAGAAACAATCCCCCCTCACCTTCAGTACCACATAGCTGATGACGTGGGAGCTGAGCCTTTTCTTTCTAATCTGCATCATTTTTTCCTAAATTACTTCCTTCTCTTTGTGGGGGCAAGTATGAAAGTAATTTTGCACGTTTGCAAATATTTCTAAGCAACGTGGGGATAATGCTCCTCAAAGTGTCGAGGCCTGCAAGCTTGAGCTGTCATTACCAGAGAAACAGCAGGAAAAGCTACACTAGGACTGTGTCTGAACACATGGGCACAGTGTCTTGCTGATGAACAAGCTATTTAAGATTTAGAAAGATGTTGCCCTTCTGAGCACTTAGTTCTTCAGATTACTATAGAAACACAACTTTTCAGAGCCCTGGTCTGAAAGAGGAAAGAGGGAAGGGGAAAGACATTGAAGTATAGGAAGGAAGAAAGAGATGAATGCTGCATATTGCCTTAAAAACTGGTCTACATATTTATTTCATTTCAGTTATCTTAAGATGATTCTTAATGCACAGCAAGTTACTATCTCCAACTCCTAGAGAGACAGTTACTCACTTTTTAGTTGCAGTTGTCTGAAATAGTTTGACTTTGAATGATTATTTATTATATTTCAAAGTTATGTGGCTTTACATCCTATCCAGAACAGAAACCAGTGTTCTACATTTGAATACATATTGCTTCTATACTATTGCTACATAGTAAGATTAGAAGCAGAAAGGTACAAACTTATGTCAATAGCCTGAGACAGAAGAGTAGGCACTGCCTTTCTTTCTTTGTTTGTTTGTTTTTCAACTGCCTGCTAAAAACTAGAAATTTGGTGCTGTATTCCTAAAGCCTACAATCCAGCCCTGCACAGCTGAGCAGGGCAAGCCCTCTTCCCCCCATCTCCCACAAAGCCATTCAGGCTCTCCAGTCCCATTGTCAATATCAGTCAGTGATTCCCAGAACCCCCCTACTAATTTGTTTTATTAAAGAAGTGAACTTTATTCCCTGTGAATTACAGAGCATGAATTGCAAGCATGGATGCCTTGCAAGAAGATAGATTTTTTTGTGGAATAAGTTTTTGTGAAGCTAAGTCCAATGCCAGTAAACTTCTATGGGTCAGTTCTAGAGAAGACCAGACTCATCAGTCATCTCCCCTCCATACTCTGGATTATCTCTCTCTTTTCCCTTGCATTCTCAACTCTTTTAAAGTAATTTGTATTTTTTTTTTTTTAAATCTCTCTAAGTAGCTTGACACACTTTCCAGCTAACCTCTTTCTGTTCTCTGCTGGTGCTTTCCCATGTCTTGCTTTCTCCCATTAGGATGTAAGAAGGAACTAAAAAGGAAGACTTAGAATTGTTTTCATTCGACTTTTAGCTGTATATTTATGCTTTTGCTAGATAAAATGATTTAGCTCAGAAATTAGTGTTCTACTTTACATTTAGGGGAAATGCACTGTACCATGTGATCATGTATGCCTTGGAGATGATTTGCCAAATAAATTTAGATGACATAATTACAGACACCAATCCAGCCACCACTATAACTTTATTCATTATTCTTTTTTTAAGTCTCACTTTATGGACATTATCTCTGTATACAAGGGCTGAAGGCAATCTAGAATTGATGCCCCAGAGCAGTAACAGCCCTTGGTCAGGTAGAGAAATCAGAACAAAGATCAGAGAGCAATGAGAAGCCACAGTGCCCTCTAAACTAAACTCATATCTATGTATTATGTCTTGCCAAAACTAGAATTCATAACATAACAATGTTATCCGTACTGACTTAGGCACAGTAGTGTCATCCTCTTCATGCACAGATTGTTTTCAAAATTGCCAGAGAAATAGTGATTCTGGTAGAATAGGCACCCACACATCCAGAATATGCATCAGTGGTAGGTTTCTAGTGATAAAACTTCATCCATTTAAAAGAAAATCACACTGGTCCAGTCCGAAGTCTTTTTGACGTAATTGCTTTGGGAACTGAAAGCAATGAAAGACAAACTACATTCTAAATATTTTCTGACAGAAAAGGTTTCTCTAATCATTCAGGAGAAGAGACAGGCATCACGATCTCAGATTATGCAGTTTCCAAGCAATCACAACAACCCACCAGGGAAGAGAAGTCATTTTCCTGAGAAAGGCACCTGAACATCTTTTCATCATTTAGCTTGTACCACTACATTTCCAGATTCATCTGGTGGAGAATGCTAATGAACTCCCTGGACTACCTGTACCCTACAACCCTGACAACAGTTGGGTTTTTTTTAGTACTCAGTAATGTGTCATATTTATCAATAATTTCCATAGGATCACCCTAAAGAAGTCATAGTTTAACTGCTAGAACTGTTATAAGGTTCTGGATGCAAAAATTTCTGTTCCAATCTCCCTGAAATGGAAAATGACCATGCAGATAGTGAGATCTGGAAGCACAGACACCTCTTTGTGTGCTCTTGTGCAGGCAGAGGCAAACATATTTCTGCTCTGAGCCCAGAGCCAGCCCTGTACTCTGCTAGCATGGCACTGAACCAGAGAAGGTGCAACTCTCTCAGCAGGATGTGTGAGGGGGGGTAAGCCTTATCTTACCTGTAGCTGTGCATCTTCTTCTTGGACATAGATCAGCACAGCCTGAAAAACTCTTACCCTACCTAAGTGGCAAAATCTCTGAGGGGCAGATGAGAAACAGACTGATTTCCTGACCTGTGATCCATACTCCAACTGACAAACCACACTGCCTCTTCTATGAGGACTTTGGTCATGATGTGAAAAAAATAATAAAAATATCTGGGTTTTATTGTATTGGTTGCAGAAGGACAGTTCACTTTAACACTGGGGGACATTATCAGTAGGCAACCTGAGTATGGAGAAATGTGTTATTATTTAAATATCTCCAAGACACCTGGACTCAGACGGTGAGAAAAATTCTGAGAAGAAAATCAAGTTACAATTTATAGCAATTCCACATCAGAGAATGTGGGGAGAGATAATATTTCTTACTATTAGAGACAAGGCCCACAGGAAGGTTACCTCTCCATTTGACTGCCTGATGGAGACGAAAATAGAGAGAAAAGCTTTCAGGCCAAAAACCCTTTGGGTAGGATGAAAAGCCTAAGACTAGGATGCTAGTCTAATAAGATGTTACCAACTCATCAAAGGCCCACTTTGCTTATATTCTTAAATCATCACAGATGTGACTCCTATTTAAACAACCCTTTTCTTGAACATTTTACATCAAAGTCTATTGAATGCAAGCAAGGCTTTCTTAAGCCTCGGACAATGTAGTCTCAGCTTCTCAGCAGTCTCAAAAGCAAGTAGATTCATTCAGTATCAGGTCTTTGCACTGAAGAAAGACTGAACAGCCTTTTTTTTTTTATTCTACAGACAAAAAAACCACAGCAAGTGCTACTTCTTAAGAATGCAGTCTGGATTACAGGGAAACTCTCATATTCTGACCCATGAGCAAAAAAAAAAAAGAAAAAAAGGCCCAAAGAGTCCTACTTCTTTGACATCAACCCAAGGATGGTTTTCCCTTCCTGGCTGCTGGTTGTGCTCTGTGAGTGCAAACCAGAGCTCTGCATCAATCAGACACAACAAGAGACATGCAAACTGGGGTGTGAGGACATTTACTAGACTGAAAGTTCAGTTAAATGAAGCAAAACTGGGGTAGTACTGAGTTTCTTGCATGTCCTTCAGTGCAAAATTAAGGTGAGGCTCAAAACATCCAATTCCAGCATTTCTGGATCAACAGCTGTAGGTTAAAATGCTATTACATTGGTGCAGAAATGAACCAGTCTGCTGCAGCACAAGTGCCAGCCAAAAGCCTGTACAACTAGGATGACCTTTTTCAAGTTTTTGTGTATATCTTAAGACTTCACCAGTCAAAATGCCTTTCTGATATGGGGAAATCCGGAAATTCCTTTCAGATAGGACTGCAGCTACTTCCCTGCCAAAAAAAAATCTCTAAAACACATTAATATAAAAAATAAGACAATGACGAAGTCCCACAGAAATGTTCAAAATGTTTCATGGATATATAGTAAATAATGAATATTTCCTCATAATTGTAACATGTGTAACAGCTTTTAATTACCATTACATGGTAATTAAAATGGTAATGTGCTGCAGCACTGATCAAAAGCCTCCTCATTAATAACATCTAATGGACTACTCTTGTGCAGGTTTAGGAACATGTAGGCATGTACTCAGTGGGTCTGCTGTATCCCTGATGTATCAGAAATATGGTGCACAGAAATATCCAAGACCTAACTGCACTCTCCCATCTCACATCATGTAGTTGCACCACCCACCCTACAGCTGGATCACAGCTCTGTTGCTCATGATCAGTGCTATCTGTGCTCAAGTAAGAACCTAAACTGCAGATGCATGGCCAAAACATGATACAAAATGTCTGGGGCAGATGCAAAATATCGCAGAACTCGCTGGGCTTCCTATCATGTCTTCTCCTCAAAACTCTTCTTAAAATCAAGCTTCAGTACACCCTTTTGGAATATAGAGACCACCAGCCTTCAAGCTGATCTAGTGCCCCGTCAGTGGTCAATCCATCTAAAAACACAGCCTTCCTGGCCTCATAGTGCAGGGAAGCAACAAGAAATACTATACTGAATGAGGTCCTGAGCGATCAGTTACTCAAATCCTGATAAAGGATGGACACTTCATGTGCACTTCATGTGCTCATTGTAAACACAGAGAAAAGTTGGGTTGGCTCCCCTAAACATTTTTAGTTGAAGCTCCAGAGCTGCAGTGTATTTGACTGCAGTTGGCATTGATATGGGGAAACTCGGAAATTTCTTTGATTCCAAAATTCAATTTAGAGAAACTTCATTAGGGTTTTTATATTTAACTGACAATAGACTGAAATGAAAGTGAGATGATGTTTATTGTTACAGAAACCAAAGTATCAGGAGTTAAGAGAACGGGAAGGCAGACTCAAGTAAGGGCTAATTCCTTGTGCTCAGACAAACATTACATATAGTACAAAAGTAAGAAGAAATACAAAAAGCATACAGGTAGAAAGCATTCTGCTGTCTTTCCTGCTACTAGTCGGGAACTCGAATTGCTTAAAAGTTGGTTGATGTTTTCTGAAGGTTTCTTCAGATTTTTTACACTTTTTAAAATCTAAGTGTGTTGGGGCCTCTCCAGCAGTGTTGAAACAAAAACCTTGTAGCATGGATTCTGTAAATTCAAGCACAGAGATTGGATTAAGGAGGACTTAAAATGATCATTAAAATGTACTTATTATACTCAGCTGTTTCAGTCTCTGTTCATGCTCTTTGTGCTCTTTGCTCTGTGGCGCTAACAATACATTCAGAAGACCAGGTTACTGCTGATTTGTGGCTGTTGCAGAGATCAGTGAATTAAACACTGCTGAGCATAGTGGGTTTTTTGTGAGGATTCTTTTTGCTAAGAATAGAGTGAAAAGTGGTCACATTTTTTTTTACAGAGATGATCTGGATAAGATGGTCTCTGTAAAAAATTGCTGAAGATATACCTTATCCCTGCGGTGACAAGAGAGCATATCTGCTGTCAGGTTCACTTGCTTTTTTTGGATGCCCAGAGAGAGCTTCCCGCAATTGCAGAGACACGTGGGTGAAGATAGTTTCATTTTGGCTAAGTTGCCATAGGGATTCTGCAGCTGGAGCTGCAGGAGAGCAAGTTGTCACTTGCCATTAGCTTTGTTTTGATCCTGCAGGCCAGTATGCATCTTAGCTACTGCCTGGTTAACTCCTCTGCTGCTGATGTGGGGAGAACAGCTGGAATACAGGCAGTCAGTTCCTGCCACTGCTGGAGCTCACCTGGTCATTTGTGCCTTATTGAAGACTCAAAGTAAGAAATGATAAAGCTGTAATAAGCATTAGTTACTCAGTGTACTTGAAATTAGGAGTCTCTTGCAGCTGGGCTATGCCATCCCATTGCAGGACCCACTTTCATTTAAGGCCATGCAGTGCACTGGAGGAGCATGTTCTTAGCAAAGAGACCAGGGGATGAGTAATGTACTGTACTTTCTGTCCAGAGCTTGTAAGGGATGCTAGTATCTCTCTATATTATTTTAATAACTGCCCATTCTTAAGCTAGACTTGAAAACTTTTGCTTCCAGGTATGCTCCAAGGTATGTTTCCCTTTCCCATGACTGGTGAGAAGTATGGAGAAGTATGTCTACATAATCTAGGACACAGGCATATGAGCTGCTGAAAGAAACGGCTGCTGAAATTAAATGAGAATAGTTGGGCTTGCCTTTTGCCTTACTCATTTCAGTCCATTTTAATAATGTCTAACACTCAGTGCTTTGTGTGTTTCTCCAGAGACTGGAATGGCCATAACATAGACCACAAAAGCTGAGACTAAAGAATTGCCTGTGTGACAGAGAAATCCCAAAGAAGATGGAAAATGTTGCAAGTATTTTGTCATCAAACTAATGCTTTGTTAATTACTCTGCTTGGATGGACCTGGTGACCAGTCCAAGTCTATGTGGATAGATGAGTAAACCCAGGGAATGGTGTGGGATTTTGGCATGCAGTGGACTGTTCTGAGTGATATAAACAACACTATTTTCCGAGGCCCTTCCTGTGGTAACACTAAACTGATCTCTTGTGAAATAGTCCCCTCTTCTTCTGAGCCACTGTAAAAGGAGATAAAACAAGTGTAAGGCAGAAGCCCTGAGCAGACTCCAGCCTAAACAGAGGAGATGGGGAATCCAATCCAGGTCTTCGGCTGCGTGGAAGGAGAGGTGGCACTGACTGTTTTTAGACTCTTGCAGAGCACATACTAAAAACACGAAGAGGGTAGTAATTTCTTTTTAAAGACAGTTTTAACACTTAATGGAAACAGTATGAATATTGAATTCTGGTGAACTCAATGATTCAGAAAGACAGAGTGAAGCCTGTTTGTCTGTCTGCCCTAGAACAGACTGCCCCCCACACCCTCCATTTCAATTCTAATGAAGACTTGCATTTGCAAGGATGCTGGGTGGGAGTTCATATTTAAGGCTCCTATTTTTTCCATCAGTAAGGTGCTGTATGAGCTCCTTTCAGAGCCCTTACCTTTGCAAGAATGGCTGATGTTAGTTACAGCCTGAGAGATACAGGAGAAAATGTGAGCATTAGTCTTTCTCATACTACACATACTTCATGCTGACTTCCTTCACATGAGGTTTAGCAACTGATACTGCACATTAAAAAATCAGATGGTTTTCCCTAAGGCTATCACATCCACTGATTAAATCAAACACGCACAAGAGTTATACAGGGAGGCTGACAGTGCGTTTGAAACCACTGTACTTCAAATACAGGCTGATGCACATCAGTTCAGGATGATAATATTTTTTTCCTGTAGAACTTTGTTCCAGGCATCCTGGTGGCATTTAAGCATATGTTTTACATTAAGTATGTTGGGTTCTGCTACAGGCCACCTGACCAGAAAGACATACTCACCCCCGACCAGGAATACCGAGTGGATGAGGCCCTCCGTACACAGATAGGAACAGCCTCATGTCCACAAGTCCTTGTCCTCGTGGAGGACTTCAACGGCCCAAATAGCTGTTGGAGGGACAAAACAGCAGGGCTGTGCTCATTTGCTAGGCTGTAGCCAGCATTACTAGGGTGAAGCTCTAGGACAAGGAGAAAGGAACAAGAAGGAGCTTTCACATGCCCTGAACAAGGTGAGCAGCATTCAAAGTGGAGGCAGATTTTTACCTTCTGCGCCCAGTTAGACCTCAGGTCAGGAGCAGGGCTCTGGTCATCACTAAGTGGTGTAGCAAGTGGCCTCCTGTCCTGTCTGGGTTTGTTAATGGAGACTACAGTGCAAGCCACAGAACACCCAATAGTTGCTAAGTGGTCTATCAAGAACCAGACTGCAGTGTAAATGATACAATAAAAACATTGGAGAGGTTCTTTCCTCACCCCCCATAAATACAACTCAAGTGAAATATTATAGTTTTAAAAACTGACTTGCAAATATCTTTCTGCTTCAATATAATGCTTTAGAAGTGAAACATATCTTTGGGGTAACAGTGGGAGCTCCCAAACAAATTTAATACCAAAGCAATATATCTGAATTTTGTGTTAGAGATACAGTAGAAAGCAGAAGTGCTTTCTTGAATGAAAATCTAGTTATGTGATAAAATTCAGTCTTATTCAGAAGAATAATAAAGCTGAGCAAAGTTCCTTCACGTTTTCTGAGACGGTTACAGGTTCCTTGTGTTAGCAGTTAGACTAGATGGCAACACTATCCCACACAGCCTGGAAGTTATGAATTTTTCTTAGGTAAATAGTATGTGCTCATTCCCAAAAAGCTCTTGGGCCTCTAAGGTTACTGAGGAAGGCACAAAACCCAAACCAACAGTCTCCATCACAGGAGAATGGGAAAACAGGTTACTGACATGAGAAAATTTCATTTTCCTTTTCTGTGACTGGTGTTTCCTTATGGCTCTGTGTAATGCTTGTCTGTGGGTGCTAGAATGAAGCTTAGCTGCAGGTGTTGCACAGGGATGTTCAGATGCACTTGAAACCTGTTTTGAATGATGCCGTTTCCATTCTCCACCGACACATCTTTGGCAGCTTGTAGACACTGCCAAGCTCTGCAAAGCACTGAAGCAGGGGTCAGTAGAAGGGGACTTATCTTTACTCTAAACATATAGATCCCCTAATTATTTCTGCTTGCTTCCCCATGGCTTCCTCAGTGCTTGTGGAGCTTCAGAATAGAGCTACTACTAAGAAATCGACTCCACCTGAATTAGCTGCTGGCTACCAATTTCACTCCTAGCTTTTGATAAAATATGTTAATGTGTATTTTGGCTAGCAGAAGCAGGTATGAAGCAGAGTATATTTTTCTTTTAACCTTTTCCTATCTTCTTGGAATATGCAGCTATGTAAAATCCTGACAGATGTTCCAAGCAGGCTTTCTTGCAGCATGTGTTCATCCTCCATCAATAACTTTGCATGCAGAGCGTGGGATCATCCCAGCAATATGTACCAAGTTTTCTTAATTCTTGAGTTATCTCTTACTGCCATTGAGTCAAGTGTGTTCTTTTAAGCCAGTGCTGCTCATGCAGTGACTGTGAAGGACAGAAGGTGGCTCAGGATCCCTCATGGAGTAGCCCATGGTGCCAGGAGCCTAAGCAGCTTCATTTTCACCACTGCAGCACCAGTCCAGCTCCAAACAATGCTGAAGCACAAGCAGAAACTTCCTTTACCCTAACAGCATCATGTTCTCAGGCAGGAAGTCAGTGCCTTCTGCATTATTCTGTGAACATGTGACAACCCATCAGGACATACAGGACATCTGCATCACTGAGCATTTCTTCCATGCCTGGATTCAAGAATCACTGATGCTGTTGGGTTTTATCTGCTATGGCAGTCTCAGTAACAATGACAATTTGAAAAAGAACAACATTGACATATCAATTTCTGCATTAGGCTAGGTTGGAGTAGGGGTCATTCTCTTTTGAGCCATAGCTGTATTTTAATCGTGACACTTTCAAAATCATGACTTGATTCATAAATAATTGATGTGGCTGCTACACCATTTTGCCTTTGATCTTTTCAGAATGAAACATAATTCAACATATGCAGTGTCTTGAGACATGTAAACCACTAAAACTGAGGTACCAGTGAATACATATTGACAGAAATGTGGAGTTTGGCACCATCACTAGTTTCATGGAGAAAACAGTTACTGTAGTCTGGGAGTTTAAAATCATTAGTTGAAATGTCCTCAAATGAAAGCTCTTTTTGCTCACAGTTGCGAGAATTCTTCTTGATAGAGCATCAGCAGAACTTTTTTTCTTTTAAATCTTCTCATCTTTGCTACTGAATACAGATTTGGCTCCGACCTCTATTCTAGCTCAGCAACACTAAGTCAGTCCTCTTTTGTACAAAAGTAAAAATCACAGCCTCTCTCTCACATCAGTCCTCTGAGTCATGCTGAGCTAAAAGGGTCTAATCCAGAGTTCTTAGCCTGCCTGAACACTCTTCCTTGACTTCCTGTGGGCAACATCTCCATCCTCCTGGTCACTTGTAATCCAAGCACCATCATGGAACTCTTTGTTCTGAAATGATGTCTCATTCAGCACAGGACTTTTGCATCTATAACCCATCACCACACGACATCTCACTCTAACGGGAAATGTTGCCTGCATGTCTGATCAGCTCATGGTCTCAACCGACATTGTCCTTCCAATCAACACCACCTGCACTTAAAAACATTTTTATACATCTTCTTAAATACCAGCAGAGCTCTCTCTTTCCAGTCCCTTCCTTAACACTGCCTTTTGTTATGATATATACCAAGGAAAAGAAGAAACCCCAGTAATTTGATTTCTGCTACACTGTGATTGTGGTTTATTCTGGTGATCAACCTGATCTGTCTCCAGTCTATGTGTTTCTAGTTTTTTAAACTGCAATCTCATACGTACATATCAGAACAGAATATATAGGTCATAACTGTGAAGTATGTGATCATACCTAGGAATAAAATAATATTATACAAAGATCCTGGGGGATGATGGAGGAGAATCATCAAAACAGTAGTCTCAGTAGTTGGGCAAAGTCTGTTTTACATCAAGGGGTGCTGACAGACTGAATCACCCTCACTTATAACTTAGTAATTTTGACACAGGTAGATGAGCCACTTTCACTTAATCTGAAAAGGGCAAATACACTTGTCATCTATATGGTCCAATAAATAGCCTGTTTATCACAAACTTCTTGCACAAAGAGGTAAATTAAGGGGGCCAACAACTGCTGGACCTACAGATGGGGAATACAAAACAGAAGCTTGAAGGTGGAATATGATGTTCACTATGTGGTGTCAGTGAAATACGGCATGTGGTTTCAGGACTGATTTTTAAATACTCAGTTTTGACTATTAAAAGAATAACAAGCAAAAATACTGTTTGCATGTCACAAGCAGAGGGTATCACAGAATCACAGAATCAACTAGGCTGGGAAAGACCTCTGAGATCATTGAGTCCAACCTATGATAACACCATCCTGTGAACCAGACCATGGCACTAAGTGCCACATCCAGTCTTTTCTTAAACACCTCCAGGAATAGTGAGTCCACCACCTCCCTGGACAGACCATTCCAATGCCCAATCACTTTTTATGTGAAGGGCGTGATCCCTTGGTTGTCCTGTATGTGCCGTGTGTGTGCACTCATGATGATCTGTTCCATAACCTTAACAGGCACTGTGGTAATTTGGCCTAGGCCTTCCTTGGTGACCAGTTTGTAACCAAGGAAGTGCCCAGATTTACCCGGTATTCCTTACGATTTTTACGTAAGCCAGGGTGTAAGAAGAAAGGAGGAGAGGCCTTCGCTCTCTTTCCTTCCGGCGGCTTGGAGGTGCAGGTTCCCTGCTGTTGAGTCTGTCGTGTTGGGGAGCGAGGCCTGGTAAGGCCTGGTAAGGCCTTGCTGACCTTGGGAGACGAAGGTTGCCGGCAGTTGCTCCAGCGTGACTCTCCGTTGTCCCAAGGAGAGTAGTAAGATATTCTTTGCTAATTCTTTTAGTTGCTAGATCTTGAGCTATTGATCGGTATATATATATATTTTATTTTGGTTTTGTTCCTTTTTCCCTTCCCCCTTCCCTTTCCATTTTCCTTGGGAAATTGTATATACATTTCAATTGTATATAACTGTAATATAAGTGTAAATATATTTATATATATTGCTTTAGCTGTCTCTCTCTCGTTTCATTTTTTCTTGTTTTTTTTTCCCCTCTTCTCCCTGAGGTTTGGGGGGGGGGCTTCTTGTGGTAAGGTTTGGAGACTTGGCAGAGAGCCAGCTTCAAACCATATCAGGCACTAAGATTAGGCTAAGAGGCCTGTAGTTCCCTGGATCCTCCTTCCACCCCTTCTTCTGGATGGGTGTCACATTGGCCAACCTCCAGTCATCTGAGACCTTCCTGGTCAGCCAGGACCGATAAGAATGACAGAGAGTGGCTCAACAAGCTCTTCCGCCAACTCCCTCATCACCCTAAGACAGATCCCATCTGGTCCCATAGACTTCTGAGCATCTAAGTGGCTCAGCGGGTCACTAACTGCTTTCTCCTGGGCTACAGGGGGCTTATTCTTCTCCCTGTCCCTGTCTGCCAGCTCAGGAGGCCAGTTGTCCTGAGGACGACTTGTCTTACTTTTGAAAACTGATACAAAGAATGCGTAAAGTACCTCAGCCTTTTCCTCATCTTTGGTAACTCTATTCCCCTCCACATCCAACAAAGAATGGAGGTTTTCCTTGCCCCTCCTTTTGCTATTAATGTATTTATAAAACCACTTTTTATTATCCTTTACAGAAGTGGCCAGAATAAATTCTAATTCAGCTTTCTCCTTTCTAATTTTGTTTCTGCATGACCTAAGGACATCCTTAAACACTTCCTGAGTTGCCTGCTCATTTTTCCAAAGGTGAAACCCCCTCTTTTTTCCCCCTGAGTTCCTGCAAAAGCTCTCTGCCCATCCATGCTGGTTGCCTTCCCTCCTGGCTCTTCTTTTGGCACATAGAGACAGCCTGTTCCTGTGCTGTCAAGATGTCCTTCTGGAATTATGTCAATCCTTCCTGGACCTCTTTGTTTTTAAGGGCTGTTTC
The DNA here is from genome assembly GCF_001715985.3 of Manacus vitellinus. NCBI lineage: Eukaryota > Metazoa > Chordata > Aves > Passeriformes > Pipridae > Manacus > Manacus vitellinus. The sequence continues at coordinate 11,191,823 of NW_021938999.1, forward strand.
CCAAGGTACTCTCCAAATCAGCATCTTGAGTAGGCTGAAGTCTGCCCTCCAAAAGTCCAGGGTAGAGGTTTTGTTGGTGCCTCTCCTTGTTTCACCAAGTACCGAAAATTCTATCGTTTCATGGCCACTCTACCCCAGATGGTCTGACTACCAGACCATACTAGTAAGTAAAGAGAAGAGAAAATATTTCTCAGTGCAGAAATTGTCAAAGGCAGAGCAGATTTTTCTATAGATAAAAGCTGAGTATAGGTTGGGTAGGTTAAGTGCTAGAATGCTTTCAGAAAAACTACAGTTGTTATAAATATTGACAAAGTAGCTGAAAGACATGAAGAAGAAAGAGGTCAGTCCTACATGGTCATTTATTGCTACCCAAAGGTATTGTAAGAAAAAATACTGTATCTACCAAGGTTTGTACAACTTTTCTCTCCAAATCATCTATTTTTTATTGTAGTTGAAAGAAACCACAACACAGTGGTGATAAATGCAATGGAAGATCTACCACCTAAAACTATCTTGCTTTCCTTTGCTTATCATTTAACAAACAGATACCTTTTCATTGATATAGTGAATTAGAAATGGGAGATTAATACATTATCACTGTTAGTCTTATTGGTTAATTGCTTTCATTTTACAAGTAAATTATTTCAGCTCAGTGCAAACAGCAAATCAATTTTTTTGCTACTGTCATTAGCACTAATCAATAATTAATTAGGAACATTAAAAATTGTTAGCGTGAATTTTTTCTCCTCTGCACTTATCTAAATGCCAAATTTATTTTGCTGAGAGGTTGGCATAAGACTGGGACAGCTACATGGTCGTGGAAAATAAGCTGAAGGAAAAGTTCAAGCTGAGAAGTAGATAGGATTTCTTATTAGTCTCAGTCAGTAGTCTATCTGACCAGGGCAAAATTTAGCTGCTTTTTTTAACTTTTCTAGATTAAAAATGTGTTTTTAAAGTTTAGTCCACAAATGTGATGACTCAGTTGATGCTTTCTCTTGCAGACTCAATATTTCATTGATTTTCCTTTTAAATATTAAATTAATGTTCAATTCTACACTGACAAAAAAGTGTTGGGGTCTATCTCTTATAATTTACTGGAAGATAGCAAAAAATAAATCCCACGAGAATAATATTGCTGTGATTACAAAACAGCAACCCACTCAACCGCTTTCAAAATAATACCAAACTTACATGAAAGAAAATCATCTCTCAATGAATGTTTCAGGAGTTATATGTTCAATTTAAGGAAAGCAGAACTCTCCCAACAGATTATGCTCCCTCAGAATGTGAGTCCTGCATCACAGGCAATTTCATGAGAGATAAAAAAACACTTTAAAGTTTCTAGGACGTCATGTCCCAGCACAGGAGACTCTGTAAATGGGGTAAAGCTGTAAGCCAAGGCTGTCAGCAGGCTCTGTTCAAGGTACCTCAGGATATGGGCAAAGATAAATGCAGTGTGATTTCCTTCTTGGCACTCCAGGGAGTTTAATATAGGTGAAAACAAGTTCAGGTTTACTTCAATTCACACTGGAATCTAGAAAGCTCCTGTATAAGCCTACAACTGAGGGAATGCAGTTACATAGAATTAATGATGGAATTATTAAAGGAATTAAGGGGTGTAAAGACCAAAACTCAGCCGTCAGCAGGAAGGAGTTTGATGGGGTTGAGCAGCAGGCCTTGGGCAATAGGGGCTGAGAGAAATCCCATCACCTGAGGACTGGACACTTTATCACAAGACCTATTAATGTTTAGCTATGTTCATTGTCCTGTCTCTTTTAGCAAGATATGGAAAGACTTTGTGATGATGTTATCAGACCATGTAGAAATCCCTTTGTTCTCTTACCCTCATGTGGTCCTAGCTAAGGGAAAATATTAACCACTTCTGTAACTGTAGCAGAAAATTGTGTAATCCTCTAGTTAGCATAATCCATCCCCTAATTAGCATAACCCGTCCTCTTTGTTAACATGTCCTGCCCCCAAGACCCTTATATTGCGAAGTGTGTATTCAGTAAAGATTCCAGTTTCTACCCCCCAATTGGGATCGATTAGTTATTGACCTCCTACAAAGGGGTCTCTAAAAAGTGCCTATGTACATGGCCCATGGGGGTACCCTGGTTAAAATCATGCAATTCAGACAATGAGCCCTAACCTCACCCCAGCACAGTTGCACGTATCTGGATTGGAGTAGTAAAGATCAGATGCCACGGGTTTGGTTCAGATGACCCAGGAGAAGTCTGGATTACAGATTTTGCATATTAGAAATGTATATATAGCAACATTAGTCATTAGCTACTCTCCCAACCTGGATCTGCATGTTTAGTTCAGGCTAATTTCTTCATCATTGAGGTGCCTTACCCTGCTGTCACTGCACTGAATAGCCACATCTTTTTCCATGGCACAGCTTAGAAGTGACAGACTGGCAAGTCCTTTCTGAAGTAAAACACTTTTACCAAACATCTTTTGTAGAAGTGCCAGTGTCCTATTCTAATACTCCGCACTATCACAAGCATTAATGGGCAGAACAACTCCTAACTCATAAGCATGTGCATACACGCTCACATACGTGTGTATACTCATATGCTCATAGTATAAATACAGATAGCATAATAATTGCCTTTGATTAACACCTGAGACAGTGTTACATTGGGCTGCATGACAGGGAGAATTAAAATACTGGTCTACAACTGAAAATTAAGTTTTCACTGTTAAAAAGTGCGTTGGCTGGCTGTAGGGTAATGCTTTGGCTCAGCACAGGACCCCATCAAACATCTTAAAAACTCTGCCTTTGTACATAACACATCACTCTGGCATTTTTCATGTTCCAGGAAACAGTGATGTGAGCTAAGTTGCATCACAATGACTGGTTGCATCATCCCATTTTTATGGGTACATCAAGCATGCCACAAAACCTTTGCTTTTTACTGAATTCTGAAAGAGGAATGGTAAGTCACTAACAGGTTAGATGCAGTCTCAAAAACAGAAGTTCATTTTTTACAATGCAGACACAAATGCCAGTTAAAGAAATTCATTAAGTCCAAACTCAGATGCCTAATCAATTCAGTCTATGTTCAGGCATTTAAGGAAGTAAACCAAGAATTTCCAGATAGAACTAACTTCAGCTAGAAATGGCATCACTTTGGTATGACTTTCATAATCTGAATATATAATGATAAATAAAAGGTTTTCCTTATGTATCTCTAGTGAAATTCATCTCCCTTGGCCTCCTGATCTATAAAGAATATCAAATAACTTATCAAAACTCAGCAGTTTTTTTTGCAAAAATGATACACTCTTGGTAAAATGTTCGCTGTGAGAATACATATGTTACTGCAATCTTCTACATACCTTCTTAGAGAAATAAGCATAGTAGTTAATATACTGATTTAACTGAGGATGTTGGTGGTAGGACATAATTTTCCCAGAAAAATAATTTGGAAAATAAACAGTGCCTAGAATTAATGGAAATGTAACTAAAAATTAAGATGTCTCCAGTATGAATTGACATTGTTTGTTGGCAGCTTGAGGAAAGATATTTTCTATCCCTCACCTTTAACAGATTGCTTCCCTTGAGGCCTAAATTCTAAGTAAACTGTTCTGATACTGTGCAACAGATTTGTCTGAGCAACCAGCTGAAATTCAGCAGTAATTGCCTATGGTGATATTTTTATCAAATCTCATTTGGAGATCTCAAACTCTGGATGGTTCATCATATATTTCTGTCTGCAAATTCTCTGCATTAGATACTATGGGAGTATTTAATCCATAGAAATACTGTTTTTCACATTAATGAGTTATAAATGAGAGCTTAATTACTACTAATTCCTTGAAAATCCACTGTTGGTGATTATAATCACTAACGATTAGATTGTTAAACATTCATCTTTGTCTATCTTTAGCAAACGTAATGAGAAGTTATGGATCAGATCCTCAGTTTCTGATTCTACTGTGAAGTGCCAGTGGAAAAGAACATCTGCTGGCTGCAAGCAGTACCAGGTCACCCTTAGCACTGACACAGGGGCTGACTAGGAGACAGCAAAAGATGTGAAGGGAATGTATTGCATTTCTGCAATCCACAGCCCACAGAATTGTCTCCAGGGGCTATTCCTCCGGATGTAACTCAGAGTCCTTTCATCCAAATCTGCCTCTACACAGCCGAACTACCCCAAACTTCCTCATTTCGATATCAGGAGAATGAGGAGGGAGGCTGATACCCTGAAGGCACCAAATAACTTTTTGCAGTTACAAGTGCAATGTGGGCTGGCACAGCGATTTATATACCTCTATATGACTTCAACTGACATTAAGTAATAATTGTTAGGCTTCTGATGGGCATTTAAAATGTGTTCAAACTGCTTCATCACCCATTTGACCACCTTTCTACAGCTGGTGCATAGAGCTACTTTCCCCAGAACAGCCTGCAGCACAGTAGGTGTACTTCAGACAAACCAAAGTTATCTAGTCCAGCACTCTTTTGCCCTTCAAATGTTCTTTTACTACTTATTTAATTATGCATTATTTTAACGAACAAACTTGCCAACCAATACCAATTGGAATGGCCGGGTTCCATCTGGATAAACATGGAGTTTGCTTTTTTAGTGTATTTTACTAAAGTTTGTGTTCCTCCTTATTGCAGTATTGTACCTAAAATATTTATTTGCTCTGTTACAACACTGGCATTTAGTAAAACATCTTGGTGTCTGTTCTTCAGCAAAGCTCAAATCCCATCCTTATTTAGGATGTGTCGGATAGCCATTAGCAGGTGAAGCTGAAACCATTTTAAAAGTTACTGCAGGTATCTTTCCTCTTTCATTATTTAGGGTTTGTATCTCTACCACTGTGTGCACAATAACTTCTTGAGATCTTTCCATCCACTTGGAAGAAAAATCATCCAGTGTATATTTTAAATAATCCTTACCTGGGAATTTAAGTTAAAAGGATGACTTGTGTAAAGGTAGGTAATGACACTATCCTTTCCACTTGCTCTGCTGAAAGAGCTGTATCATCCAAGAAGGCCGGAAATGTGGTGGCAGTCGTTTCTTAAACGACCTCAGTGATGCTTTCAAGAGAACATCTTTCAAGAGCAATAATTTCTTCCTGCTCTTTGTCAGAGCCCTTTTCTGCACCTCTGTCAGCTGGAATTGACTTTTTGGAATAGGAAGAGACTGCTAAAAAATAACACAGGTGCAGCCTCAATAGCATGCTGCACAATGGCATCACTGGTAAAATGTATCTTGAAAAGACCAAGAGAAATAAAAAAAATACTGCACATATTGTATATACATATTGTGTATAGTTCTACATACATACAGAATCTAGATAAATACGTGCGTGTTCTATCCTTATATATATAGAACTACAAATACAAATTAAAGAACATAATCCTGTAATTCACTTAAATACATAAATTTAAGAAATGAGGAATCCCAGTGATTTGAACGAAATGGCCACATATTTTATATTTAAGTTTGTTGGTGAACTGGAACTACAGATAAGAAAACTTATATGAAAATTATTCACTACCTGTACTGAAAATAAGTTTCACAGACAAAAAAGTATTAATACAAAATATCTGACCATAAACACAGTGAGAAAGGACTATCTCCTGCTCTGTTATATGCAGGTTTCAAACCTCAGTTTATTATTTGCTTTCTTATTTTGAATATATTTGGTATCTGAGCAACTCACAGTCAGAATAAGATAAAAAGGCATGTGACAGCTTAATATAAATTAAGAAACAACTTAAAGCTCTGCATAAATGCATATTGAGTAACAATATCAATGAAAATTGTGGTCAATGAAAGATATAAACTAAAATTTATTACGCTACACATAACCAGCTACATACTTAGGCATGAATCCTATTCTAGCAACTGCTCCTAACCAGTTTTGGCCTCTTGAATGAAAATAAAAAGTCACACTTACTAAGTTTAAGCGGTTTTACTGGGAAGCAGAGACTTTCTGTAGGAATAGGCCTGAGTGACTGGCAGAACTGTTCAGCAGTCTTTTGTAATAGTTTTGCATTTGCAGATTTAAGAGTACAGAACTTTGTGTTACTTACTTCAGGTCGGTTCTATGAAAACATAGTTTTATAGTTCCACCATTTAAATCAATAACAATATTCTTAATAATTTAGATTATTAAAGCTATACAGAAACAATTTTTTCTTTTTTTTTTTAGTTTTACCTCATGATAATAATGGTGTCATTTTGGCTTAATAAACAGAATTATTACTGGGTATTTTGTTTGAATTCCAGACTAGAAACTAAATGAGAAAGTGGTGATCCCACTCAGTTAATAAGCAGGCTTTTGGAAGCAAGGCTGCAGTTACTGAAGTAGCTTTCTTTTGGTTTGATTTCAGCTGGACTGGTTCCCTCAACAAGCTCTCTGTAACCACCCAAATCCTAGGACCAGAAAATGAGTGGAAGTGGGGATGCAACAGGGAGAGTGAGACTCCCCCCTGTCAGGTAATATGGATTTATGTTGTGTTGAACTGATCTTGGGAGGAACTGCAGCCTGAACCATCAATTCTCCAACAGAATCACTGAAGCGAAAACTACATGTTTAAGACTGACCTCTCATTTTAGGATTCTTGCTCAACTCAAAGCCAACTTTCAGATTTTCTCAGTAGTAATGCATAGAAGATGCAAATTCTGAACATCACTAGGAACTGCTCCCAAAGTATTTCATTTCAGCTCCAACATGGGTTATACAAATGTGGACTTACTGAGATTTCTTTCAGTTAGTATATTTGGTTTTGTTTCTGACACATGGCCTATCTGTATGCAGAGCAATCTGCCCCAAGAGATTCCATGGTTTCAAGAGCTAGGAAAAAAGTATTTCACTCTGTTGGGAAGCATATGCCTTGATACGACACTTTGAAACACACCTTTTGTTTCAAATTAAGAAGTGGACAGAATTCATAATACTACAGCTTCTCTACCCTGGAGCTCCCGGGCGGGGTGGGGCAGTCCGGGACCAGCGGACTCCCCTCACGGCTCTCCCTGTAGGAGAAGACCCTGCCCCAGCCCTAGGGCGCCCAGACGACTCCCCTCCCGGCTCTCCCTGCGGGATAAGACACGGTACCCCGCGGGATGGCCCAGTAGGATAAGCAGCACACTCCCCTCACACCCGTCCCGCCCCGTCCGCCCTTTGCTGCACCGCCCCAGGCGGACCCGCGGTCGCTGCGGCGCATGCGCGGGCTGGAGGGGGCGGTGCGCGCGGGCCCCGACGGCGGGAGCGTGAGAGGAGGTGGTGAGTGGAGCCGGGGCGGGCAGGAAGGAAGGAAGGAGCCGAGTGAGGAGGAGAAGGAGCAGCCCTCTTCCTGCTCCTGCTTTCCCCCTGGGAATCGATGCGGGAGTGAGACCCGCCGCGGGCTGAGCTGCCCCCTGGGCTGGGGGCGCCGTCAGCCTCCCACAGGCGCGGCGGAAGGAGCTCTTGGGCCGCCCTCCGTAATGGCCGGGGGTCGTCCTGCCCCCTCGGCCGGGGCCCGGCTGTGCCGGAGGGGGCCTTGTGGGGCCCTAGGGGACGCGGGACCATGCCGATCTCTTTAAGGTCTTTCATCTTCCGTGCTAAAGCGTAGAAAGGCTGCCAAGCGCAGGTATTTTAGGACTAGTGAATTAAGATGAGTCCTCGTAAATTATGTAAACCAACCATTATGTAAACCAGCACAAACATAACTTGTGCTCTTAGCATCCTTACTTGGTCTCAGCTGCAGACTAAGTGCCTTGTGTTCCGTCCTGGTCTTGGTGGAGTCACATGTACAACCTTCCCCGGGCAGGAACACCCTGAATTCAAGCTTTGCCCGATACTAGTCCTTGTGCTATCATTGCCAGTTAATCTAAATTAGTTGTTTTGTGAACGTGTTGCTCTAAACATAGTTTCCTTTGTGAGCTCTGGGATGGGATCCCGTTGAAGATTAAGACACATATAGTCAGGAGCGACGTAGGTTTTCATCCAGTGGCTGAAATATGTTTAGTGTAGGTTGTCCTGTGCAGGGGTGTTTGAGAAGCAGCATTACTTTGATTTTCCATAATATGTGATTGACTTATAAATAAACTAGTTTTTCAAGTTACTTCACACTTTTTTTTTTGATACCTAAGTGTAGTCCTTGTTAGGTGTGATGTGATTACTTACAAATAGGTGTAATTTGAAGTACTGAATTTAGTTACACAGGCATTACTTCCGTTATCAGAGATATCCTTTTTCCTTTTCCTCATTAATGACACTTATTTTTCTGTTAATGATTCTACAATCCCAACTTTTACTTAAGAAAACACTGAAGGCAAAATGTAAAAATAAAAATAAAAAATCTTTCCTCAAATGCATTTATGGAAATACTTAACAGAGATTGGCCCCAGAAGGAACTCTGTTATTAAGTACTTCCATAAATACATATGTCTTTATGAACCTTCTTTTATTCCAATAGCTCTCCTGTTGTTGCAACCCACTATTTCTTTTTTCCTTCACAACACTTTGTTTTCCATTTCCCATGCTATTTCTGGTCTCCTTCTGCCAACCTAATCTTTTTTCTGGTGGTGTACTTATACCCAGCATAACATATTTAGCTGTAAGTACTTACATTTAAAAGTGTTTGGAGTGCTTTGTTTATTATCTTTGTCTTGGCAACATGCAGATATTCCTGTCAACTGATGAAATACCTTTATTGCCTTACTGAAATTTCCAAACTTTCTGTTTGATTATCAAGTTATATTATGATTGACAAAGTCAGAATCCAGCTGTTGAGGTTACTGTTGAGGCTCTCTCTCTGCATGTTGTGTGTATCACTACAGATAAATGTACTGTCTTTCCAGCAGTTTTAGCAGTGCAGACAAAGTAGTGTCTTTGACTGAGGTGTTTTTCTATATTCAGTCACTGAAGTCCAGCCTTCCCAGTGTTTCAACAATCAAGACCTTTGTTTTTCATTGTCTAGACCTTGTGTAAAAGGTACACTGTAATTAATGTTAATTTTATGTAACTGGTTTGGGCTCCTACTTGTTTTAAGGAGTATTTCCAGTCTTTACCATCAGCTGGGTTTTCTTCGTATGCCTCTGCTGATTTTAAGCTGGGCAAATTTGCAGATGACACCAAGTTGGGGGGTTGTGTTGATCTGCTGGAAGGCAGGAGGGCTCTTTAGAGGGACCTGGACAAGCTGGAAAGATGGTCTGATTCCAACGGGATGAGGTTCAACAAGGCCAAGTGCCGGGTCCTGCACTTTGGCCACAACAACCCCCTGCAGCGCTACAGGCTGGGGACAGAGGGGCTGGAGAGCAGCCAGGCAGAAAGGGACCTGGGAGTTTGGATGTTTGGATGACCTGGGAGTCAGGAAGCTGAACATGAGCCAGCAGAGTGCCCAGGTGGCCAAGAAGGCCAATGGCATCCTGGCCTGGATCAGGAACAGTGTGGCCAGCAGGACCAGGGAAGTGATTCTTCCCCTGTACTCAACACTGGTGAGGCCACACCTGTTCCGGGCCCCTCAGTTCAGGAAGGATATTGAGGTCCTGGAGCAGGTCCAGAGAAGAGCAACAAGGCTGGTGAAGGGACTGGAGTACAAGTCCTATGAAGAGAGGCTGAGGGAGCTGGGATTGTTTAGCCTGGAGAGGAGGAGGCTCAGGGGAGAGAGACCTCCTCGCTCTGTACAACTCCCTGACAGGAGGTTGTAGCCAGGTGGGGGTTGGTCTCTTCTCCCAGGCAACCAGCAGTAGGACAAGAGGGCACGATCATAAGGTGTGCCAGGGGAGGTTTAGGTTGAATATTAGGAAAGAATTTTTTACAGAGAGAGTAATCAGACATTGGGATGGGCTGCCCAGGGAGGTGGTGGATTCACCGTCCATGGAGGTGTTTAAGATGAGACTGGATGTGGCACTCAGTGCCACGGTCTAGTAACCACAGCGGTGTTGGATCAGAGGTTGGACTTGATGATCTTGGAGGTCTTTTCCAACCCGGTCGATTCTATGATTCTATTCTAAGTGTTCCTATTAGCAGCCAAAGAGCTATTATTTTGTCATCTTCATCTTTCCTTATGCCCTACCTCTTCCCTATTACTTGTAAATCCTAGTTTATTGCCTGTTCACGGAGGTGATGATCTGTGACTAATCTACTTTCCTCATTTTATTCCCTTGCTACTTTTAAATGCATATAAAATCAGAACTAAATATGTATTTCTCCAGTTAACTAAATTATGACAATTCCTTCTTATATTGATTTGGTCATATCCTGTATACCTTTCTGCCCCGACCCGCTGGGATAAGGGAATAGGGTCGGGCACTGCAAAAAGGGTCACTCACACGGTGGAAGGTCGGTGAAGCAGTGTCCCTTTATTCAGAGAACTCCAGGACTTAAATAGGGCAGATTTGAGGGGAGGAACTTGGGCTAGGGAGGAGCATGGGACTGACAACTGGGGAAGCATGGTGATTGGACAACTGGGTAAAGAGGGGAGGAGTTTGGGTATCTCCGGGGGAAAGGACCAATGAAAGCTACCTCTGCACTGCCCCAAACTCTAACCAATGGCAGGTAGAGGAGCAGGAAAGCAGGGAAAAGGCGGGAAAACTGAGGGAAGAAGAAGGGGACAACATGGTGGACAATTTTAGAAACAACAGGGGGTACATAAAACAGCATAACATTACAACTATAAACTGGGGAATAACTGAGGTACAACTGTCATGTCCAGAAAGTGTCATAATCAGTATTAGAAGTCAAATCCGGTATATTAAAGGTCCATTCAGGGGTTATAAATTCGTCTCCAGGCTTTGTATCGCTCTCATTCATCTTTGTCTCCTCCAACATTTCCCCTTTCTTTATTTCTTTGAACGGCAGCGATGTTAGCTTCAATGGTGTTCATCAGCATCTTTCGTAGACATACAACTAAACAGGGTAAAACAGCACAAACAGAAACCAACCCAAAAAGCGACAGGATACACAACATAATAAGTTTTCGGGTCCAATTGGGGAAATTTGGTAGCTGAATCCAATCAAAGAGGCTATCGAGGCCGCCCCCTTTGTCCTGATGAATTTCTCGGACCAGCCCTTTCAGCTGGCTGATACTTTGATGGATGGATTCGGAGTGGTCCGAAAAATTCATACAGCACATGCCTTCAAATTCCTGGCACCTGTGACCGTGTGCCAGGAGAAGGAAATCTATGGCGGCCTGATTTTGTAAAGAGACCTCTTTCAACTTTTGGGTGTCCTCGAGCAAACCCTCTATCGCCCGAGTTGTGGCATTGGCTTCTTTGGTCAGCCAGCATCCAAGGTGAGTCAGGAGAGAGAGGGCATGCGCGGTCCCTATCCCGGGGATAGGGAAAGACGCCCAAAAGTTCTTCACCCTGGACCAAATATGAATATTGGAGTCGCAGTCCTCTGGGAAGGGCAGAGGAGTAGGCCAATACTGTGGCTTTCCAAGATTCAAATGTGGTGCGGGGAGAGAATTTTGTATCCGAATTGGCTGGGGTGTAACTTCGAGTTTGGGCAGAGGTTTGGGGACTACAGGTTTGGAGGCAGCGGGTTTGGAGTTCGGGAAGCGGAGGGGAGCGCCCATCGAAAATGAAAGGGACTTTTTGGTTCTTATTTTTGGGTGTACTAATTGGTTTTCGAAATGAAATTTGGCTGGATTAAAAAGGGCGAGTTTTCCTACTGTGCAGGGACCCCCTTCCGGGTAGGCCCGAATCCCAGGCCATGCCTGATCTCCACACAGTAGGAAAAATCCCTTGGGGAGCCTCATATTACGTGGGATGTGCTCAGTGGGCACGGTGGTTGCCACTGAGCCATTGCACCACGGGGAATGTGTTCCTTTATAAATGGGCTTATAAGCGGTAACATTAAGGGGAGTGAACAGAATGTGTTGGGTGTAACGATGAAAAATAATACAAGTTGTGGAGGGGAGCGAGCCTAAAAGATCAATCTCTTGGAAAGGGGTGTCTACGAAGGGTAATGCCGAGATCGTTTGTGCCAAGTTGGGGGAGTTCAATGGTAGGGATCCCTGGATCCGCGTTTGTGATACAAACGCGGTCCATTCAGATGGAGAAATGGGGATCCCTACTAGACATGTCTTAAAAGGGCTACTTGCGCTGGTCAAGGCCAGGCATAGGGTGTCAGTGCCAGTGGCCTTGGCTAGCGTTACCCATAAGTTTTGAGATGGCTGGTTCATCCATCTTTGGAGCGGGATGTTGACAACGCGATGGATGATTCCAGCTAGGAGGATCCATGGGAGGTAACGTATCAGCAGCATCGATGTTCTTCGCTGCGTCGTGAACGTCTTTTTTCAGGTTGTAGTCGTCTGTTCTCGGGAGATCTTAACACACCGAGCTGGGACCCACTTTGGCCCGTCAGGACCTGCAATACAGGCGTAGCCCTTCCCCCAGGTGATTAAGGGGAAAGGGCCCGTCCATTTTTCTGTAAGTGGGTCCTGGTACATTACTTTTGCTTTCAGGTCGGACAGGACTGGTGACATCGTCCTGAAATGGCGATCCACAGGACTTTTGCTTGCGTGAGTGTCTGTGTCCTCCGTCATGTTGAGAAAGTTGAGAACATACATGACTTTCTCTAGTTTTTCTTGGGGGGAGAGGCCAATACTCCCCCCTTTTTGTTTTTTGAGCATGTTTTTAATGTTTTGATGAGCACGCTCCACTATGCCCTGTCCTGTGGGGTTATGGGGGATCCCTGTGGTATGTTGTATCCCCCACTGTTCAAAAAATCTCTTCGTGTCTGCAGACACATAGGAGGGTCCATTATCTGTCTTGATTCGTTTTGGGACTCCCATCCTTGCGAATGCAGACAGGAAGTGTTTTTTGACATGGCTACTCCTCTCTCCAGGATGTGCGGTGGCCACAATCATCTTTGAAAATGTGTCGATACACACATGTACGTATTTTAGTTTTCCAAATTCGGCCATGTGGGTCACATCTGATTGCCAAATCTCCAGGGGCGACAAACCTCTCGGGTTTGTCCCCTCTGGGAGAACAGGTATAAGAGTTTGGCAATCAGCACAAGCCTTTAAGATTTCTTTTGCTTGTGATAATTTGAGGCCAAATTGTTTTTGTAGCAACCGCACATTCTGGTGAAAAAATTCATGAGAGTTTCGCCTGCTGGTATAAATTAGGGGTTACAACCATACCTGCTAGATGGTCAGCACGTTGGTTCCCTTCCGCCACAGGACCGGGTAGAGTGGTGTGCGAGCGGGTGTGGACGATGTAATAGCCAAATTCTCTTCTTTCTATCAGAAATAACAATTTAGTTAATAATCGAAACAAATTCTGATTGGTTACATCTTTTAGATATGAATTTTCAATTCTTTTTACTATACCCACTACGTAAGCCGAATCGGAGATTATATTAATTGGCTCACCACTAAAAATTTCGAAGGCTCGTACAACTGCTGAGAGTTCTACGATCTGGGGAGAACCTTGAACTCTGTGGATATCTTGTTGCCAATCATTGTTTTCTTTCCACACTATTACAGCATTTCCTGTTCTCCCCGAGCCATCAGTAAAAATTGTTTTCGCATTGGGAATTGGAACTTCAGATTGCATAATTTTGAGCCGGATTGGAATATTAACTAATCTTTGTATGAATGGGCATGCCGGGAGGTGTAGCCGAATCTCTCCTGGGTAACCCCCGATGGCTATTTGAAAGTCGATAGAGGTCTGCAGCAGTTGATCTAGATGTTCAGAAGTCAGCGGGAGGTAAATGAAATTTGGTTCTTCCCCACTGAGTTCTAAACATCTAGTACGACCTTTAGATATTATTTTTCCAATCATTTCAATCATAGTGGTGATTGTTTTTCCGAATTGATGAGGGAGGAACATCCACTCCCATAAGCAAAAGTCTCGGTGGTCGTCTGTAAATTGACCCAGAAGGGCTAATGGTTGTCTCTGTTCTTTAAATACAACTAAGGAGGATGGCAGTCCCTCCACCCTCCTACACGCTTGTCTTTCTGCGATTTTCTTTTCAACAGTGGCAAGGGCTTTAAGGGCGTCTGATGTTAAATGACGGGGGGAGGACAGGTCGGCGTCTCCTCGTAGCAGCTCAAATAGGGGGTGCAAGTCTCCCGTTGTGATCCCCAGCACAGGCCGGATCCAATTGATCGCACCCAGCAGCTTTTGGAGGTCATTTAAGGTTCGGACATTTTTGTCAATTGTCACTGATTGGGGTCTGATGTTTTTTGCGGTAATTTGGAGTCCGAGGTACCTCCAAGGTGCTTCTCTTTGCACTTTTTCAGGGGAGATCTCCAATCCTTTAGAATTTAGAGCCGAGATTGTAGAATTTAATGTCTCATCAACTGCTAATTGAGATTTTGCGCAGATCAATACATCATCCATGTAATGGAAGATGATTGACTGCGGATATTGTAACCGAATTGGCCTCAACACTTCTGCTACGAACATCTGACAGAGTGTTGGGGAATTTTTCATCCCCTCGGGAAGCACACGCCACTGGAACCTGCGGTGAGGTTCACAAGAGTTGACAGCAGGGACAGAAAAGGCGAATCTAGCCGAATCAGCCGGATTAAGGAATATATGAAAGAAACAGTCCTTTGTATCAATCACCACTAGGGGCCATTCAGCAGGGAGCATAGATGGTGAAGGCATTCCCTGCTGGAGGGCTCCCATTGGCTCAAGGACTTCATTAACTTTGCGCAGGTCCTGGAGAAATCTCCAGGAACCTGAGGATTTTTGGATCACGAACACTGGAGTGTTCCAGGGACTGGTGGAAGACTCCAAGTGTCCCTTTTCTAATTCCTGATTAACCAGATTGTTGAGAATTTGCAGCTTTTTTATTGGTAGGGGCCACTGATCGACCCAGACTGGCGTGTCGGTCTTCCAGCTCAGCCTGGGGAGCTGCTTCACTTCAGTGACCCCTCCTAAAAATTTTGGTCTGGAGACAGGGTCCCTAACTTGAGTTCCCACTGTTCCATTGCGTCCCGTCCCCACAATGTAATTGGTATGTTTAATACATACGGTTGAAGGGACGCCGGTCTGCCCTCCGGCCCGTAGATAGTCAGTACCTCACGACTCCTGACAGGGTACTGCGTTCCCCCCACGCCGCTAACTTGAACGTAGGCTGTTTGTGCTGGCCACGCGTGCGGCCAGTCCTTGGAGGCTATTATGGTGACATCCGCCCCCGTGTCGAGAAGGCCTTCCACCTTGACCCGCTGTGGTTTCTTCGGCTGCAAATAATAAATGAGACAAGTTAGGAGAGGGCGCGATGTTTTTACTGTGGTGGTCCACAGGACCTCCTTCTCCGCTGCCTGCCTCTCCTCTTCGTCTGCCGATAGGACACACAGCAGGTCTTCAGTGGAGACCATTTTCGCCACGGGGAAGCGGTCCTCCAGCTGCACAGGGGGAAGATGAACAGTTAGACATATCGCGATGTTATTATATGTCAGACCCATCAGGAGAGTGGGCACAACAACTATCCCCTTACCAACTGCTGAAAAGTGTGAGGTGACTAAGTAGGTGAGATCAGGGTCTACTGGGGTTGATGGTACAACCCTTGCAAGCTGCTCGTACGAGCTTAGGTGGGTGGATGGGTGGACTACTCGTAGGACATTCCAGGCTAGAGGCTTACACTGTTCCCGGGTGGGAACAGTGTCCGCCGGTGGCAGTCGGACTACGGGGTGGCTGGGCGTGGTTGGCGCAAGATGGAGTGGGGGGCAACTTGTGTCGTCGCGCCCCCCCGGGCGCTCAGCTCCTTGTTTTCCGACTGCTCGCAAGGACACTGTCTAAGATCGGGCATAGATGAAAAAGTTACTCGTTTCTGGAGCCTAGGTGATTGTTTTGGGGAAAGGGGTTCACCATTGATATTAGTTTTGGACCTACAATTAGAGGTCCAATGGCGACCCTTCCCACACCTGCGGCACAGTGTATTTGGCAAGTTAGGCTCTGATCTAAACTTAGGACAGTGTTTGCGAAAATGTCCTTTTTTCCCACACTCAAAACAATGTTGGGGCCCTGAAAAAGCAGCAGCCATGATTCTAGCTTTATGGGCATTGGAACCAACATTCTTACAAGCTTCGATCATCTCCAGCAGCGTGGGGTCTTTCAACATTTTCAAAACCCTCTGGCAGTCCTCGTTAGCTTTTTCGATTACCAATTTATTAAATAGAATTTCTTGACTTTCCTTTTGATGGACTTGCCGAGCTATAGCTTCTTTGAGCCTTGTAATAAAGTCTACGAATGGCTCTTTAATTCCCTGATTAATGAGTGTAAAAGAGGGCGCCTGTACGTATGCATCCGCCACTCTTTTCACTGCCTCTAAAGCCAATTCTTTAGTAACATTCAACAATTTGGGGTCTAATCTGGTTTGATCCCCTCTGCTGGAGTAGTTCCCCTCCCCATAAAGCATATCGATGGCTTGCCTTATTGGAATCCCTCTTCTCTCCATTTTGTCGTTAACAAAGGTAACGATGCGTTTTTTCCATTCAGCCTCGAAAACTGAGGCCTGAACGGTGGTAAAAAGTCCTCCTATGACGGCCCGAATGTCATAGGGGATAAGCGTATAGGCTAGAAAAAAGGATTCCAAGAGGCCGATAGTAAACGGGGCCCCCAGCCCGTACTCAACGATAGCCTTCTTTATGTCCTTAAGCATTGGATATGAAACCGGTCTCCACTCGGGGGGTTTCCCCTCCTCGTAGTAGACCGGGAATGCTTTCAAGAATTCTATATCCTGGGCACGCGCGGCTTCTTCCCGGAAGGCCTCCCAGATATCTGGTACTGAGGGTTGCCTTTCCGGTGAACGGGGCGCCCACCCATGATCATAGTCCGGTTCCCGGTGGGCGGGGTAGGCCTTGGTGCTATGGGGCCTACGGGCGCGGCCATCTTCCCGGAAGGAAGGTTTGGCCTTCGCTCTTGCCCCGCCCACT
>NW_021938999.1:11209557-11213783 GCF_001715985.3 Manacus vitellinus
GGGAGTTCTCTTGATACAAGAGACCTTCGACCGAGCCCCACGTTGGGCGCCACTTGCCCCGACCCGCTGGGATAAGGGAATAGGGTCGGGCACTGCAAAAAGGGTCACTCACACGGTGGAAGGTCGGTGAAGCAGTGTCCCTTTATTCAGAGAACTCCAGGACTTAAATAGGGCAGATTTGAGGGGAGGAACTTGGGCTAGGGAGGAGCATGGGACTGACAACTGGGGAAGCATGGTGATTGGACAACTGGGTAAAGAGGGGAGGAGTTTGGGTATCTCCGGGGGAAAGGACCAATGAAAGCTACCTCTGCACTGCCCCAAACTCTAACCAATGGCAGGTAGAGGAGCGGGAAAGCAGGGAAAAGGCGGGAAAACTGAGGGAAGAAGAAGGGGACAGCATGGTGGACAATTTTAGAAACAACAACAGGGGGTACATAAAACAGCATAACATTACAACTATAAACTGGGGAATAACTGGGGTACAACTGTCATGTCCAGAAAGTGTCATAATCAGTATTAGAAGTCAAATCCGGTATATTAAAGGTCCATTCAGGGGTTATAAATTCGTCTTCAGGCTTCATATCGCTCTCATTCATATACCTTTCCCTTTTTATTTGATTTTTTTTTGATTCTGTCTGGTGTGAAAATGTCTGTATAATGCCTCACACAGTTCAGTTCAATTTTTCTGAAGTCTTTTAAGTCTGTCATAATTATACCATTATCCTGAGCTAGTAGTGTGTTTAGATTATTTATCAATTCCTGCTCATTTTCTTTTTATGCATATGAAAGCAAATGATAATGAAAACTTCTTATTTTCCAGATCACTTTATTTCTTGTCTCTGAACCACAAAAGGGACCTGCATGTTTGGGTGACTTAGCTGCAGAAATATCAAAATGCCTAATCTTGAACATCCAGCATACCCAGCAGCTGCACTGCTTCACTTGGAAAGTTTGGTGCCTTGTCGAGAGTCCCAGGTGTCCATGTTGCTGTCAATATTTGGAGAGGTAGTGTTTTTTGTTCTGTATGTTTGACTAGAACAAAGACATTCTGCTGTTTCAGAGGGGAGAATAGAAATGTAGGGGCATTTTTGTGATGTCATTGTGAATATTCGTTTGTTGTCTCTTCATTATACTTTTATTTTTTGCTACTCATACTTAACGTTGCTGTTTGGCAATCGGATTCTGGTCCTTTAGGAGGTTGAAAGTTGTCTTATAAAAACCACACCTATTTATACCTTGCTCTCTCTGAAGCCTGATTTTGCCATGACTTTGTTTTATCTTTTCCAGTTAGTACCAGGGAGTCTCTTCTTGCCTAGTCTAAAATTTTTTTTTTTTTTTTTTTTTTACTTGCAGTGTAGAAATTCTGTTTGGCTTTGACTCATTAATCTACTATCTGAGTGCCTGAATTCTAAGTACATTGAGTTGGTCTGATTCTTAGTAGTTCTGTGGCTGGTCACAAGATTCAGAAATCACTGGCTTGTTAATTGATTCTGTTACTGCTTCACTAAGCTTGTGGTAAAAAGTAATGGGGATTTTTATCTGCAAACTTGAAAGCACTTGATATGTCTGTTTACATTCAGCTAACAAAATGGAAATTAGTATCTGTTTCTGGTTCTGCCTTTAATTATGGATAATAATAATACCATCAAATTACGGCATTCAAGTTTTATATATATATTACAAGCATAGTGGCAACAACTTTTCTTGAAAATAGATACTTAAATTCTTGATAAATATGCAGGTTAGAGTCCCTGCATATATTGTGCAAGAGTGGCTTCATCTTGCATTAATTGAATATTATTGTTTTTCATAAAAGTATCCATTTTATTTTTGTATTCATTTTTAAGTCAGTGTTTGAGATCCTTAGGAATGAGAAGAAAACAAAAATAAGTGCCAGTTCAGAATGAAACAAAGAGAACAATTATTTTCCTTGTATGTAAAAAAAAATTACATTAAATGTACAGCCTCAGGACTATTAAATAACTAGATGTCTTACATCAAATATTGCCTTGTGAGAGAAGAACCAGCTCCTTTACCACCTCCTCCACCATTTTTTTTCTGTTTAGTACTAATGAAAAGAAAAGCAATTTGCATGAGTTAAGATAATGTATGGCTTGCAATTTGTACTTCCCAAGATTTCCTTTCAGTTATGTAATATGAGTTACTCTCTGTGTTTCTGTTGTTTATTACAGCACTTTCACTGGCAGTTGTGTGATACTTGATTCTTGTGAGTTATCCTCCCAGCATTTCAGTGAGGATGAAACATAAGACTTGATCTTTTGATTCCATAATAATTGCTGTATTTTATATTTAATGCCTTGGTTTAAAAGATAACTTTTCTTTTGGAGGGAAACTTCACTGATAAATCTTTCATCTGTTGAATGAAAAAGAAGAATTGAAGCAGCAACGATTTTTTTTTTTCCCTAGCGTCAGCAATTTAGTTTTCCATCCATTTTTATTTACGGACATACATCTAGTGGAAAGACTTATGTGATGCAAACTCTTCTAAAGACCTTACAGGTAAGAATGTTCACAATAGATATTGAATTTACAATTTATTTATAAAAGATGATTTCTTGAAATAACCTCTACTTTCTGAAAATGGCTTGTTTTCTCAGCTATTTCTGACTTCCTCATTCTTCTACTCCACTTACTGTGTCATGAATGCATCACTCTTCTCACTAGTGCATTTAGGATAAAATGAAATTGGTGCTACTGAGATAAAATATAAATCATAATAACTTTTGTAAGAAAGTTCAAGAAAGATAAAAAAGCCAAATATTGTTCAGCTTGTTTGCATGACTTAGGCTGAAATAGCTCCAGTGACATGTAAGTATTGATGATTACAGTTCAATCTGCAGTCACTTACACTACACCTTCTTTTGAATCTTCTTGTAATATTCTCCTTTAAACTACTTTTATGTGTATACAAAAAAGAGTGAGAGAGTACTTGAAGAACAGTGAGAAGAATTAGCAGTAGTGGATTTTTTGTTTATTTGTTTTGTATTGACAAACTCATTTTAATTAAATTCAGTTGGATGTGTACGATTATTTCAATGTAAGCCTCGGAGCTTAAGCTTAATGAAGTTGTTAAAAGCATTCAAAGCAAACACAGCAAGCTGTACATGTTCACTGAAAAAGAAAGTGAGCCTGGAATGGTGAAAATCCCTGTCTGAACACCACACAATTGCCATTGTTTCTGATATGGTTAGTTGGTTTTGCAGACTTGTGAATGTTGTATTCATTGCAGTAAATTTGGTTAGTTCTTGTAGAAGCAGGAAAATCTGAAACTTTGAAAAAGAAACAGTGCACGAGTTCTAAAATATTTAAGCAATGTTGCATGGGAACAATCTGTTTAATTCCTGAACAATAAACGACTGTTCTTTTACTCTAAATGGGAAAAGTGTGCTGATAACCCCTTTTATTATTATCTTTTCAGAACCTGTTTGAAAATACAAATTTTGTGTACTTTACTTTATTCTAGATCCTTCAAACACAGCTTGATATACATCATAAATTAAACCCCCTATGAAACAGGATGCCATTCACAGTTTTGAATGTAATAAAATCAATTCTCCAGGTGTGTTTGTGTTTACTAAGCTTGGCATGGCCAGGTCTTTTGCTGGCAGCATGGCTCTTACTGTCCTATGTCAGTACTGTTGCTGCTTCCTCCGGGGTGAGCATCGCTTTCAGAAGTGCTGGGACTCTATGTTCTATTTCAGCTTGGCCATCCAAGCCAAACTTCCTCTGGATTCTTGCTCTTAGGAAACAGTGTAGGAGTAAGTAAGATATAGGTCAAGGAGAACTCATAAAGCAGATGATGTTGAAGTATGTGAAGTGGAAATCACTGAGAATTCATTGTGCAGTTTTGAATTTGGAGCCTTATGTTCCTAGGAAACTGGGACTATCAACTGTCTTCCTCTCAATTGTTAAGGAAGAAGGCTACTTTAATGCTGGCCACTGGGGGATGAGTTATATCCTTGATCAGTACTGGAGTTGTTGTGTGTTACTAACCTGAAGTAGAAACTTTGTCATGAAAGGACTTATTTCAGCTGTAAGGGCTGCAGGCAGAGAAACCTACTCTTTTCTTTAAACACCAGGTGAGAATCTGAACTACGTAGAAGTAGTGGGTCATTGTGGCTGAATGTGTGTTTCTTGGAAAAATAGTTATCTTGAGGCTCCCATGGGTCCCGTGCAGCCGCGGGGTTGGCCCCGCTCCCGCGGGT